>NW_003546438.1:71405-89340 GCF_000090795.2 Amphimedon queenslandica | reverse complement strand
TTACTTAATGCAGCATTCTGTATAACAGTATGATACACTGTCATGACTAACTTTCTTTGGCATTATATGCAGTGACTGGCCTTTTTAATTTTCTCATGAATCAAGCTAAATAAACATATAAATAAATAGGGTATTACAATACATTCTCAAAGAAACTGTAACAGAGACTTACCACACCGGCACACTCCACAAGAACAGCAGCTGAGTGGTTTTGTTCTTTGACTTCTCGTGCGCAAAGTCTGGCAGCATGCTGACAAGTATTGCACATGCTCGGAACTCGCCCACGCAATTAATTGGATCCATTCCTGTTTTTAACAGCATGTGTTAGTTTAACAAGAAACATTACTTTACAAACAAATCAAATGACTAGAACTGGGTCTGATCAGTTATTCCTGGTATGAAGAATACTATAAAAGTAAAAAAGAAACAAAAGTGCGAAGCAGAACCTGAAACATCATTTCAAAACCAATCTCATTATCTTAAGTGTAGAACTCAGTCCGATAATGTACCCCAGGTATAGGAAAATTAGAAAGGAAAAAACAAATGAGTCAAACATGAAATGTCATTTTAAAACCAACCGCAAACGATGAGAACTTAGTTTGATCAGTCACACTCAGTAGAAACTGTATCATTAAACTAAAGAAAGTAACGAATACTAAAAAGTCAAAGGTACGTGTGAAACATTGTAAAATGCTCAAATAATATAATGATCAGTCACTTTAGGTCACACCATACTATGAAATTGGAAAAAACTAAATGTGAAGTGAGTAGAATATGAAACATTAAAAAAACAAACGTAAATGAAAACATCATTCGGAGTCATGTATAAACTATACTATGAAACTGAAAAGAAAAAACAATAGTTGCACAATCGTAAGAATTTAGTTGTACATTAAACCTTTTTACATACATTAAAGATCTGACGAAAATAGTGAGACCAGTAGAACAGGTCACATCATTGCGAAATGTAGCTACCACTATCAATAAAAACAGTCTGATCTGACACTTCAGGTATTGTCAACTATACTATGAAACTAAAAAAGAAGCAAACAGTGAGAAGAACATAAAACAACATTTCAAAAACAAACCAGATATGATAAAAATTGCGTCATATCAGTCACTCCTTGTACAAACAGAGAAGAGAAGAAACAAAATAGTGGGAATTAATTAGAAAATAAAACATTCTAACAATATATGTCACATTAAAAGAACTCAGTCGTATTAGCCACTCCTATTATTTTAGTCACTCCTAGTATATGGAATTGTAAAAAGAAGAAACAAAATAATGAGAAAAACTTTATAAAACATAATTTTAAAAACCAACCTCAAACAATATGAACTTGGTGAAATCAGTCACTTCTGGTATAAACAGTACTATAAAACTGAGAAAAGAATAAATGAATGGTGAAGAGTAAGTAGAACATGTAAAATTAGAAAAACTAATGTCAAACAATAAGAATTCAGTCAGATCAGTTTCTTTTAGTATTATAAATCTGAAACAGAGAGGAGGTTCGGAATTTCGTAAGGGCACTTACAAAAAATTCTGCCTGTACAACAGCCAGGGAAGGAGTTGGTAATAACTCCAGCAGGACGTGGATAAGACAAACAGTATCAATTGTATGAGCACAACTGGTCACAAGGGTCATGACATGTCAGCACTGCTGAATCGTCCAGCACATTTTATGGCTGAAAGGGAAGCATTTGAGCATGCCGCACCAGCAAGTGTCCCACAGCATGTCAAAGCCACTGACTGGTCTGTCGCTAAAGTCTTGATTACAATATGATGAAGTCAAAGTTTGCGTTGCTGTCATAGCTAATGTTTGTGCTAAATGCACGTGCAGACCAATTACAATTTCAAATGCACAACATACGTTAGTGCACCTCCGAGACCACACCTTGCTTTTCCAAACAGGCTGCCTCTTCTTTAGTGAGGATGAATTGGCTACAGTTCTTACTGCTGCTATAATTGAGTGGAAAAGAAAATGGTGACCTAAAAAATTCCGGGTTTGACCAAATCTTTAGCAAATGAAGAGAGCAAGGAGAATTCCATAACTTGGTTCAGGAAATGATGCTGTCTCATCCAGACTGTCATTAATTTCAAGTACATGAGAATGTGCTTTGACTTGTTGTTATCAGAGGTAAAACTACTGATTTTGCACGGCATCATATAAATGCATATTCACTACAAAACTAATAGGTTGGCTGTTTTTGAAAAGAGGTTTATATAGTAGTGCTACTAGACCCTCAAGAGGCCCAGCAGAAAAATTGGCACTCACACTCTGATACCTAGCAACTGGTGCTTCTCAAGTATTTTCATTGTGTGGCATGATTTATACCTTTGTTGTTTCTTTTTTTATGAATGACTTTGTCATTTGCTTGACGTGTAAGACAACCTAGTGTGTGTAACAGTATTTATGACACCTGTGATGCCATATAATGCAGTCTTCAACCACAGCATGTCGAAGCTCCCAACTGTGCAGATGACTGGTTGATAATCAGCCGAGCAATTCATCAAATGTAGAATTTTCGGAATTGTATAGGTTTAAGTATACCAAAAAATTCATTTCATTAAGGTGCTATTGATGGGAAACACATCGTTATCCAAGCTTAAAGTAATGCGGGGTCTAGTTACTTTAATCAGAAAGTAACTCATTCAATTGTGCTTCTCACCGTTTGCAATGCTCGATATAGGTAAGGATGGTTATGTAGTTAAATTGTTTTATCAGTGAACTGAACTAATTTCAATGTAGGTTTGTGTTAGTGGATATTTGTGAAGCTGGTCACTAAAGTGATAAAGGAATTCTATCAAATTCATCATTTGGTCAGGCTGTTGATGATAACTAGTTGTTCATTTCAGAACCATCACCACTACCGAACACAAATCAACCTTCCTTACCTAATGTAATTGTAGGTGACGAAGCATTTCCTTTGCATTTAAATATGATGCGCCCTTACCCTGGTCAACTTTTAACTGGTATTGTACATAATTATTATTAATGTATTCTTAGAATAACAATTTCTTAACAATTAATTTTCCTTATATTAGAGGATTGAACAGTATATAATTATTGACATAGCAGAGCACATTGCATTTTTGAAAATATCTTAGATATTTTAGCGTCCAGATGGAGACTGTTTTATAAACCTTTTATAGGCAAACCACATAAAGCTGAAGTGTATACAATGGCTGCTGTTGCTCTCTACAACTACCTTCAAACCACTGAGTCGTCTATGTAATGTCCACCAGGATTTGTGGATGGAGACGATGGTTCCAGGAATATTTGGAAGGTACTTGGCAAGAAGGAGGTGCCACTGGATTGACACGAGTTAATGAAGTTGGCAATAATAGGTATAATTAAAGTATACATGTAGATGAACTATCCATATTAGCTATTTATTTCAAACATTCAGGTACTCAAGAGCAGCAGCAGAGGTGAGAGATTGCTACAACACCTATTTTAGTTGTAAGGAGGGAGAAGTGTACTGGAAGCTCTATCATGTTCAAAGAACATAGTAATTTTTTTTTCATAACTATCAATCCTTCAATGAATAAAATGATCATGATGATTGAAAGTGAAAAAACTATCAGTTTGTTATACTATTATTATTGGTACATTTCACTGTCATGGGTGTTGTTAAATAATGCAGACTGATATAGCGGCATGGGAGGGGTTGTGACCTGATTGCTGTTGGCTATATCGTTGGCTTGCTACATGTCCTTTCTCCACACCATTGAGTGTTGAGCCTGGGTTAAATAATGGTGTTATTATTCTTCTACTTGGTGAGCCAATTGCGCAATAAGTAAAGTCTATTAATAGTTATCAATTATTGAAAAATGAACCCATAATAATAAAACATGTTCATGTGCTGCAGCAATTAAAATGGCTACTACCCAGTCTAACTAATGGGCATAACACAACCGCTAGCCTTAGTTCTACATTAAATGACAGCAGTGAAACTTTAGAGTCAGAGGAGCCATCGAAAAAAAGATTCAGAAGGAACTATACTATGTCCCAACTGAGTTTGGACCAAAAAAAACTGGAATAACTTTTATAGGAATGTGGGATAAGAATGAGACTTTCACAGGTTCTTAATCGCCCAATGCCGCTTCAGGATCTCAGGTCTTGGGTCTCTCAGCCCTTGGGAACCCTGAGAACCGGGTTCTCCCTATAAACCCAATGGCATACCAAAGCTAACCACAATGACGTTCTATGATGTCATAGTTTACATAAGCACATGTGGTCGAGCTTCCAAACTGATAAGTCTTCCTTTAAAGTGCTATCAGAGCAAGATCTTGTGATAATGATGGTCTTTATAAAGACTAGTTGAATCCAGCAGCTATTGTACTGCTTATCAGGAAAAACAAGACTGTTTTAAGAGTGAAACAACACAGCCAAAATAGCGGCCATGTCTCTATGAATATCATTATAACACGTCATTAGTTGCGTAACTACATTGTTTCAAATTCCAATGCAGCTGCTTCCACTTCCGGTCCATTCTCAGTTGCGATATAGTATATCACAGTAAATGTGCTCAGAAATGGCCATGCATTATGTATGATGAAGAAAATAGTTTTGCCATGTGGGTTTGAAGGTAAAGCTTTTGTTTTGTAAGTAATACAGTTCACCTTTTTGTATTTTTCCACTAATAGTGGCCTAGAGTATCTGATAACAGTGCACTCTTGTAAAAGGGATAAACAACTTCTCCAATTGTCATTCAAGTAGAAACACGAGGCTAGTGACAAGCACTGGCTAGCAGCAGAAGCAGACTTGGCTGCCAATGATCCAGAGAAGACACCAATGGTACAAGCATTAGCAACGTTGACACGGCAACATAATGACAAAATGTTGCTACTGTTTTGCACTATTTATTGCATTGTTAAACTAAAGTTTTCTCTTAATACTTTCGCTACACTTCTTAGTTTACAGGAACTAAATGGTGTGGCTCTTGGTTCTGCCTACAATACTACTTTCATTTATTCAGTTGCTTCTGTAGAGCTGAGTAATTTCATTAAAAGTTTAAATTAAAAAGAATTGTTTAGTTTTTACTGGTTGGAGCCACTCATGTATCAACAACGGAACAAGAGATTGTTTATGTCAAGTGCATGGTTAATGGCAGGCCAAACAATGAGTTGTTAAGAATGATGAGTCTCAAACAGGCCATGGCTGAGGGAATTCCGGAAGGGTGAAATAGATTTATGAACAATTAAGGAATTATAGACTGGTAGCAAAGTTTAATTTCTCTTGGTACAAAAGGGGCAAGCATCATTGTTTATGTTCATAGAGGTCTAGGTGCATTACTGAAAAGGGAAGTACCTCATTTGTTACTGGTGCATTGTGTTATACATAAACTGTAGTTGGCTGTACTTTTTAGGACATTGCTAAGGTGTGATGACATTTTATTCACAATCATCCAAGTGTCAAAGAGAGCTTCAATAGGTAGCCAATATTTTAGACAGTACCGTTTGCAAATTTGGCCCCTGGAACCCATTACATTGGATTGCATCAAAAAAGCAAAACAATAAAAGTCTTTAATGAGAATTGGCAAGCAACTATTATGGCAGTAATAGAAACCTCTGGCAAAAAAGATGCGATTGCTGCAAAAGGTCTATATAAGTCGTTCACTTCTGTCAAGTTTGTCACATTCTAGGGATTTATACCATATCTGTCATCAAAAGCATTTCAATCTTAAACTGACCTTACCATCAGCTTTGGATAAGCTCGTTGCTACTTTAGGATCATTGCAGCAGCTCTATACTTATAGTCATACAATTACTAAGTTTGTAGCAGAATTTGATGATTGTAGTAATCAATTTACTTTTCGTTCGTGGCATTGACATAACTGGACAAAAAAAGGAACTTGATGTGACAAGAAAGTCGTTACGATCTCATGCTAAAAAATCAAAGGAATCTCGTAAGGCACTTTAAAGTTGGTAGCATTTTTTAAGACTTTAATATTATTGACCTCACAAATACACCAGCAAGTGGAACTGAACAAAGTATCATATCAGTGTATGGGCTACAGGAAGTTACACACATATTGCCACACTATGAGTTACTTTTACCACAATAATTATCTCAGCAGATCCTTCATCAGTGGCTACATTTAAAATTACATGTCTGTAACACATTGCCTTCTCTTCACTGAAATTTCTTTGATATGTGGCCAACTTCTTCAAAAAGTGACATTGGCAGTTTCTAACACATCCTAAAAGTAGTTTGAATATGCTCTCATCTACACATAAACACTGCTGTGCATGAAAGAGGATTCTCTAATACCAAAAGCCAAAAAATATCATAGTTATAAAACAATTCACTTAATTCCCTAAAGTGTATTTCAGTCAATGCCCTACACTCGAGGAAAGTGATCCCCAACCAGCAGTAACCTACTTGTCCATGGTATGTCAACAGAGGCCATTCTTTAGAAAAGGAAACCGCTTTGCTAGAAATGAAACGATTCTGACTTTGAATAGGAAATGTCAGATAATGAGATTTTTGAAAACAGAATAATTTGTATCAGACAATAAATCAAGTGATGTGCATAAGTGGATAGTTATTTAGTTTGAGCTTTTGATTGTTTTCATTAGAAATATTAATTAATAAAAATTATTAAAAGTCAATGATAGTTCTACTGCTCATAGCTCATCAAGACTAAGATATTTATATTACTTGCTGCTCATTTTGCTCACTCAGAAAAAATTTATTTCCAACCCTGTCTGCAACTATCTACAACTGCCTTTTTCTAGATGCATCAGAATTACATGAACTACTAGGGCACTCAAAGGAATAACAAAAGCTACTCATACCTGACCTGTAAGAACAATGCCACCATGCCTGGTCTGCCTTAGCCACAGCATCAAAGTAAATAAAGAAGTGGCTTCTACTATTGTTATGCTAGTTCTTAACTTATAGATAGCTCTAGTTTTAGTTCTAGTTCCAACATCAGAGTGTAGATAGTTCTAGTTTTAGGTCTAGTTTCAACCTTGTAGTTTAAGTAGTTGTAGTGTTAGTTCTAGTATAAATAGTTCTAGTTTCAGTTCTAGTGCTAACTTTGTAGTTAAAATAGTTCTAGTCCTCTGCTATAGTTTAATTTTTAGTTGTATAGTTAGAACAGTAAAATATTTTTAAAGAAAACTTTATTATAATCAAATAAAGTTTGTTTTTTACGAAGCATGGTTTCTCTTTTCAGATTCTGCTAATTTAAACAATTTCTCTTTCCTTTTGTAAGTTCTCCACTTGCTGAAAAAAACTCGTTCCACTGAGGCAGTTGAGGCAGGAGTACAAAGAATGCCAGATGCCACTGGAAAGAGCAATGGATACACATCCTTCTTTTGTAACCAATAGTCCAAGGGGTCGAAACTTCTACAACTGTGTCTACTGACTAAATACTTTTGACTCTCTTCATCGTTGCTAGAAAGTTGTCAACTAGACTTGTATAATTTTCTTCTTAGTCTAGCAAGTCACATACAAGACTTAAGTGCTTAAATTGCTTTGTTGGTGGCAGTGGTACATTTTCTTCTGATTCAACTTGAGGCTGAAATAATGGTGTAAGATGACATACCTCGTTGGAATTATCACTAGAGTCAGATGGCATTATTAGCTACAATAGGTTTTGCTGCATCCACTTGAGTAGAAGTATCTTCCTTTAGGCAGGATTTAGCAGAGTTACAGAAACAAACCTTTCAAGCTCCTTCAGAAGAGCCTTGGCAACAATTGAAATACCAGTTAGTATGGACATCTGTACAAAATGAAATAATAGACTAAGTGATAAGGTAATATATCTTTTAATAAACCTTCTTGAAATGAAGTTTTAGTTCCTTCAGTACTGGTACCACCACTGCAATGCTTGTAGTTGTTTCACTGCTTGTCATATTCGTATGGCGAGCAAAGGGTTTCAGCAAAGTTTCTACATAGGACAAGTTCTTCCACTGTGCTTCATTAAGGTTTTCCTGTTCTAACTCTTCTAGTACAGTAGTTAAGTGCTTCCTGACTTCAAGCATATGACATATCACAAGAAAACAATCCCATCTTTTCGGGTAATTCTTCACTAGTTCTTTCCCTGCCAGCTCTACTAGTCACTTTGTTGCTTTACAGGACTTGGTAACTTTCTCACAATATCCAAAGCTGGCTTTACATTAGATTTGAATGCTGGTGCAGATTCAAAAACTTTTACCACCAATTGCGAAGTGTGCACAAAGCAACTGGTACTTTTCCAAGCTTCAAAAGCATAGTGGTGATTATTCTCGCATCCATCAAAGTTGATTACATCAGAATAAGAACCTTATTCCATTTCATCAAGCTCATCTCTTTCTTCTATTCGAACTACAAATAATTCTTCGCTTTCTTCTTTGATAATGATGTCATCATTAGTACCAGTAATATTATCCTCAGAATCATCACTGCCCTTCTCTTCATTGTTACAGTTTGTTTTAAAAGCAGGAAACATGTTACTTCCATTGTATGTAAGCACTCGAAATAATTTATGACCAGATATTAACTAGTCATCAAGGATCTTCTGAAGTAAATCTGCAATTCTACTGCCAGTGTGTGGAGATGGAAATCTTCGTAATGTCGTGCAAGTAGAATGACAAGTATTGGAATCTGTTACAAGTGTGTCATCACACAATGAAAAGATGCTGTCATGCCTGGTTTCCACCAAATATCAGCCCAAATACTAAAGAATTTTGCTTATTCTGAAAGAGATCAAATCTTTGCCTTTAAATGACTTCTTTCTGATATCTTCAGAAACAGGTTTTTGATGTGGTACTAGATATATTCCATTCATTCATGAAGTAGCTCAGGGAACTATTCATTATCAACGAGAGACAAAGGCACATTGTAGCACCAATGAAAGTAGCTAACTTTTTTAGTGATAGCTATGTTTCTGATGAGTCTTTATCATGCTAGCGTTGTGGGTTGTTTGTACTTTCCACAGTTCTTTGCGATTGTGATGAACATCGTGTTAGGTTCTTCTTACAAGGTTTAGCTGTTCCCTTGACCTTCTCTGCTGCAATACATTCTTCATAATCCTTCTTGTGTTTATTTTGTGGGTGCTTTTTAAGTTGGTAGGAAACATTCCTTTCAGAATTTTACTACAATGACTCTCAGACTGGACTTCGTTAACTAAAACCAAACATTTACTAGTGTCTTTCTTCCGCTTTGTGGTAGCTAAAATATTGCCAGACATTACTTCTAATATTACCAGGTTACTAAGAAGGATTCACCCGCAAACAAGATGGCTGCCACGACATTTGCAGCCTTGCTATACCGGGAAAACGAGCTCCTATGCCTACCAGACTTCTTAGAGGACCTTATGTTGACCAGAGGACTCCAATGTACGGTACCACTCTAGACCTTTTCTGGGAGAAATATTAAAATCTGCAAAAAGGCCGTTTGTTCAGTTACCTTTTTTCATCTTCATCATGATCTCCTGTCAATCCTGTTGTCGGTCGATATATCAATCTTGCCTGGTGATAGAAGGCTAATTATTACACCATTCTACTCCAATAGGGTATGTGCAGGTCCTTGTCCCCTAGAATCATTTTCCAAGAAAGCAATAAGTGATACTGTGACTGTTAGATCACACCAGCATAGCTTATGCCGCCATTTTGTGAATTAAAGAACCATATGCTCCAAAATTTGGGTGTGATCGCGCGTGCTCAGATCTCAGAACTTGGAACAGCAAGTAGTTTTACCTAGCTATAGGCTAGCTATGCATGGAATCAAGTTGCAGTACTTAGTGCAGGTTTCTAGCTAAGAGAAGGTATTAATCTTGCATGTATTAAGTGCGTAATGAATAATTTTATTTCAAAAACAAAAAACAATTAATTAATTTTTATAATACTAGTGATAATATGAACTTGACAACAGCTACAGGATTGTGGGAAAGATAGAGCTTCTTGAACAAGGATTCATATTAAGACTAAAGTATTCATTTCACTTATCATCAGTATAGTATCTATATTTTAATATCTATTCAATTCAATCAGTGCTGTTTCTCATAAATGCTGTAAAATCATAACATGATGACAATAAAATAGAAATTTATTGTTTTTGTAGAATGAAAAAGTATCATAATTGTAACTGAAAAAATATTATAAATATTATTAAAAAATAAACACCAAAAAGAGCATAAAAAATTTAAAAAAAAGATTAAGTAGGATTCTGAATGGCCAACGAAAATACGAAATGAAAAACCAACTCTCGTTATGCAAATTTTACTTTATGTTGTAAGGTGACCTATAACTTTTAAATAATAACATTAAAAGTACAATGTAGAGTAGTATTTGCGTCACGAGAGTAGGACTTTCATTTCGTATTTTCATTGCTCGTTCGGAATCCTACTCAATCTTGTTTTTAAAATTTTTTCTCTACTAGCCTTCACTACTTTTGCTAGAAATATGTGACCAGATACGAGAAAACAAAGCTATCTGCGAGATTTTGGTAAAATCAGTTTTTTGTACTCACAGATAGAGAAAAAATGTTCCTTTTCAGCGATATGCCATTTATGACAATGCGCGATAAAATTTGGAAGTCAGGAATGCTGTTTTGAAGATTGCTCTTGAATACAAGTACAGAGAAAGAACCATTTTAAGTAATTTTCAATGTTTCTGTGTCATGCCTGTTCCTGTAGCCAATGAAACCACGCCCACCACGTAAAACCACACCCAAATCAATTAATAAATGGAAATGAAGAAAGAAGCACTTTTGACTTGCTTTTCACAGGATTTGAACTATCTGTTCTTGTATAATGGACATCTTAAGAGTTGTCTAAAGCCCTGCCATTCATGGAAACTTCAAATACTAGTGAGTTTTTCATTACCAAGTTATAGTTACTTTTATTACATCTTCTAGTGCTAAAAAACCCCTTGTTATGGACTGTTCTTAACACAGATCATTCTCATACTTCATTCAAATCTAGCCATGACTTCTTGAGTTTACAGGTAATATAATACTTTTATATAGAAGTATAATTAAGTTCTTTACATGTAACGTTAATATAGTTGACTGTGTTTGCATATGTTGATAAATCATATGAAAGATTTGTTGTTATTATGTTCATTGATGTCTCTTTCACTTGCTGTTGTAGCAGGGCCTCTTCCTCCTTGGCCTCCTTTTCCTCTCTGGCCTCTTCCTTGGCCACCTCCTCCTCCTTGGCCATCTCCTCTTCAAGCTCATTTCCGCCACCTCGTCCTTGCTTCCTGTTACCACCATGTTGCCTCCTTGTAAGAACAAAACGAGATAAAGTTACTATTCTTTACATTAATGCTCCATTGTTACGTTGAATTTCTTTCCCTTGACTCTCTCTGTCTCCCCTCCTGTGCTTGTGTCTTCTCCCGTCTTTGTCTCTTCAGCCTACCCTGTTTTGCTTCCTGCCCATTTATCATCACTGTCCTTTATTTCTCCTTTTATCCTCCTTCCTTTTTCCTTTAGTGCCAGCTGTCTTAATTTACAATGGCATAAAGCCTTTAATTAACACAACATTTAAATATTGTTTACTTTTAAAAGCTGGCCGAAACTGTTCCAAGTCCTTATGTTCATAAGTGAGAAAATAAAGTACAAGTAATTCCACTATTATTTAATTCCCTAAGGGCCTTCCTGCTTTCTTCTTGCCTAATGTTTGTAAATGAAACTAACCATAATACAAGGCAAAGTCACTATTTAATACAATGGTTCATACATCTGCTTGACAGCAAAAATTATTAGACAGCAACCATAAAAGTAAACTTACTTCAGCTGATAAAAAACAGTGTCATGTATAGTTGTATGTTTTGCCTTTCTGTCTTACCATTCTCCTTTGTACAGTCTCCTCTTTCCTCTTTGTCTGTGTCCCCTTTCTCCTCTGTCCTCTCTGTGTCCTTTCTTCTCTTTCTCCCTGACTTGCTATAAATACAATTAATTTTTGCTTTTTAATGTACAACACAAACATACAAACAACTTACCAAGTTGTCCTACCAAAAACAAAAGGCATTATAGTTATCACTGTAGGGTTACACATTCTCAACTTACCTTTAGATGGATGGACCTCAATGAAGACATCCTCTATGGAGGCGGATATTACTTTTGATTTTGAACTTACAGTTTCAGGTGTCTTATTTTATATCCTAAAGGTCACATGTGAAAGTTGCTGTTCTTTGATTGGCTGTAAATGATGCAATGACTTCTATTTTGGTATTCTCCTCCCCCACATTTTTATTATCAGTTCTCACACCTGTCAAGTTGAACACAAATCACCTGCATAATAACTTTATGGCTATCTTTCTCTTGGCCCTCTCATTTCACTTCATAAGTTTTAAACAAAAATTAGTGTTTGTCTTTATGGTGATGTCTCACGCACATACTAGTTCTACACCTTTGTTTTCAAAAAAGGGGATCCATAGCTTGTATGTCTTAGCGTTACAAACGAGTTCCTCTCCTTTAGGGGATCAATAGTTGGAATATTTGGCATTCGAACTAGTTCCACTCCTGTTTCAGGGGATCATTAGTTTGAATGTTTGGCGTTTCAACTAGTTCCACTTCTGTTTTAGGGAATCAATAGTCTGTTGTCAGCAAACAAGTTCTTCTCCTGTTGAAAGGGGATCAATAGTATGTGTTACACAAACTCATTTGTTATTCATTTACTGATCGCATGGACATGTTCTTCTATTATGACCAAATTGACCACAATTACCAATTTTTTTTGTGTTGCAGGTTGTTCTAGACATTGCCTAGGAGAATGCGGTACTTTGATTTTATTGCGAGGTCTGGTGGATCAGCTACATCTGGAGTTGATTGTCGAGATGATCCTATTGGTCGAGGTACATCAGGAAGTAGGCAGGTTACATCTTTACATACCTATTTGCAAAACGATCTTTTCATAAAGGTACCATTTGCTTTCACTTGACATACCCTTTGTGGTAATATATTAAGTAGTTTATCTTCTATTATTTGAGCGTCCTCCTTCAGCAAATTGAATTGTGTGACTAGGCCATCTACAACTTTTCTGGCTTCAACTAAACCAGGTGAAGTCACATTTACGACAGTGTTGAAAGCCTTTGATGCCTTTTATTTTATTGATTAATGTAGCAAAGGAACTGGACCAGTCAAATGTTTCTACAATGAGTTTACCAATGCTACTTCCTACTGGTTGGGCTTTGTTCACAGCAGATGATTGTTCTACAACTTGAACGAAGTCATCCAATGAGTCCACCTCTGCTTTGCGAAACTTTTGCTTCAAAAGTCTGAAGCACTAGTCTGAAAAAAATTTTGTGTCCAACTGGCAGGAAGGATATTGAAATGGATGCATTAAGTCCTGATATGGCTCTCCATAAAAGGTACTAAAATTAATAAAGAATTACATTAAAAAGGTACATTATTGTGCATGCATTATACTTACTTAAATAAGTGTAATTTTTTATTTTGCCCAGTGTGGTTGTCAGCATTAAATTAAATAATTACCTTAGTTAAGGCCATGAGCCTTCAAATAAAAGTGTACCTTGCTTATGACAGGATTGGCGCCTTTACCAGTGTGGAATGATTAATTGATTAAGAAAGCTGAGGGATAGCTTCACGGCACACTCCAAAAATACCACATTTCCTGGGAGTAACAAAGTAACTTGGACCTGCTTGGAGTGGACTTGAAGCATAGTCAACTTTAAAAAAGACAGTAAGCTAGATACACTTCAATATCATAAAATGTTACCTGTTGAGCATAATAGAAGCTATAATGCGCTACAATATTTAGCATAGCAAGTAGACTTGTCAGTGGCAGATTGTAATTGTCTGCTGCATCAGTATACAGCCCTTTTAACAATAATTGTACCACTTTTAATACATCGTTATGGTACTCCCTTTCCTTTTTTAACAAGACTTCTATGATCTAGTGCCTTTTGCATAGCCCGAAAATGATAAGTATAATACTTGCGTTATTACAGTATTAAATTACCTCATTTATCGTTTCATCAGATTGCATGTTATTACTTCTTATAATCAGTCCACTTATCTTTTTACAAGTGGCATACCAGTCAGACATAGGCTTCATTTTTTCAATATAAGGCACATAGCATTGCCACAACATGTTGAATGTTGTTTCAACACATGCTTTGACCTGAAGCTCTTCACATGATTTTGCATTCTCTAAGTATACCTGGCTTTTAGATGTACTGCATGGTAAGAACTTATTCTTGTAACTTTTCATTCCAGGTATGCTTCCAGGAAGATTGAAACCATGCACTTTAGCGTAATTTCTGGTGAACACAAGATCTCTAAGAATATTGTCATAAGTCAAAGCTTGGTTTGGTGTCTTTCCAGCATTTTCATGGACTCTAATGAAATTGAGTACATAACATTTAATTGTATGTCTCATACCTTGGTATTAATCCATTCATTTTGAACTTTTCATGATTTCCTTAAACATGCTTTTGCCCCATACATGTAGTTTCAAAAGTGCTACTCTACATATCTAGTTGAAAAGTATAATTAATTTTGTGTTGTGTCACTCATAGTGACAAACCTTATGACTTTGATGCATGAACATAAAAAATTGCCTCTTTCTGTCTCCTGTGGTTGCGTCGACAATCCCCCCATGGTAGATGTTGCTGCCATTTGACTCATAATAGCAATGTCTTGAACAGGCTTTACCATGGCTTGTATGTCATATCTATATGTTTTTATGTAAGAGTGACTGAACAGAGCATAGCAACTATCTGCGCAACCACATCCATGTTCAATGAACTTTGATAATTCTTCTTCCTCCTCTAGGCATTGGTGGTTCCAGGGGTGGGCATTAAGGGGCAATGCCCACCCTGAAGTTTTGACAGAAAAAGGAAGTCATCATAATCATTAAAATTAATTAGTATTGTTATTAAAATTAACTTTTCATGAATTTTTGAATGTTAATTTTGTAATCATTTCGTGCAATGCGGCAACCAAGTGTCAAGCATCTCTCCTTTCTTTCTTGCCTCCTAAACCAAAAAAAGAAATACCAATGATGATAACCTTATTGAAAGAAGTAAGGTTAATAGCTATCATGTATAGATCTATAAATAAGCAAGTACTGCTTGTCATAAATTATCAGTTGTGTTAATGGCAGCTGCTCACAAAATTTACAACCAGAAATTTCTATGGATGAGCCATATCTAGTGTCAGTTAATTTGACAGAGTTAGAGACTATTGATTATGATCTTCCTTGTGATACTTCTACTTTTAGTGAAGCTCTGAGTCTGATTCGTCTCGCTAGCCAGACCATTTCCCAGCCTACAGTCATTGGGGTGGATGGCAATGACAGCAGGCTGGGGAATGGCCTGGCTAGCGAGAGTAAAGTCTCATAGTCAATCACAAAGTCACTCACGGCACATGCACAGATGATGACAATGGTTGAAAAATTAAATATTGTGAGGCCCCTAATATTATGGCAAAACGTAGTTCCGCGCGGCGGGAAACAGTGGGCGTGGTCAAAATCGCGGCGTGCTTTGCGCGCCATTTTATCCTCTTTCTTGCCCACCAGCTTCCACAATCCTGGAACCGCCTATACCTGTAGGTCTTCCATCCTCATGTTATCACAAGAGTGAGCGGTGGAAGTAGCTGGAGCATCAGGCGTTGCTGATTCAAAATCAAGACATGATACTTGTAGCTCCACAGCAACCTCAGGATCAAACAGTGGTGGATTAATGTCTTCATCACAATCTTCTGTCTCTTTCTCTTCTGCCATATCTTCTACTTCATATTTTGTCTCTATCAATTAAAACATACACTGTTAACCGAGTTTAGTATGATAATATTATAGTTTTATATAGGTGATGGAATGTCGTTGTGATAGCTAACCGCTATTTACAGTTAGTATGTAAACAAACTGTTATGAATAAGCTTACCACTGGTTTTATCACAAAAGTTGTTCCCAAGGATTAAAGCAACGTAGCCACTGTCTCGAGGACCTATTTCTTCATTTCAAAAGTGAGCAATGTCTCTTTTTGTAGCCATAGTTTTCAAAATAGTCTTCTTCGTTTTTGTTATACTTCTAATAGTTGCTATGGCAACTCCATTGTTAACTTTGACGCATTAAAGCCCTCTCTTTTTATTCTGTGGTAGCTCTGTGAAACATTCTCCGTGCACAATCACGAAAAAGTGTCAAAGGGCTTCTAACTCAGGAAAGAAGGCTTCGCTACCCCGGATTTTGGTATCAAACAAAAGGATTTTGCTTATATAACATGTTTATGTCATAAAATGAATTCGCTGAGGTAAAAATGTTTCATGATTATGAGCCCATAGCTCAAAATTATAATTCCCGCAGATAGCCAGTTTTTTCATATCAGCAGACATGTGGTGACTCAGAACATGTACAACACACTATACAGACTAGACGTAAACTAATTATGGAACTAACAAATTAGCTCTACTAATATAAAGGCCAGGTATCTATAGTCCATATAATATTAGCAATAGTTCTAGTTTATGGTTATAGTACCAGAACTAGTTATGGTTTTAGTTCAAGCTACAGTACTAAAAAAATTTAGTTATAGTTATAGTACTACAAAATATTTCACTTTAGTTCTAGTTCTAGTTATAGTACCAAAAACTTTTCACTTTAGTTCTAGTTCTAGTTATAGTACCAAAATATTTTCACTTTAGTTTTAGTTCGAATTGTAGTACCAAATAATATTTACTTAATAGTTATAGTTTTAGTCAAAATTCCAAAAAATTTCACCTTAGTTTTAGTTCTTGTTATGATACCAGGATCACTTTACAATTAGTTATAGTCATAGTTATGGTACAAGCATGAAGTAGCTATTAGTTCTAGTTTTAGTTATAGTTCTCGAGCTTGTAAACTTTAGTTCTAGCTCTAGATCTCAGAACTACAACTAGCTGAAAATAGTAGAACTAAATAACATGTCAGTTCTAGTTCCAAACAACTAGAACAGCACTAGCCCTTACTCACCTTTCATAACAGGAACAGGTGCCGAAGAAAAATCCTGCTTGGCAATACCGCCTCAGCTGCATGACATAGGTGCCCTAGCAAGGTCTCCAAATCAGAGTGGCAATTAGATTTCCTCCCGAAGCAGCTAGAAACAAGTGTCCCCTTAAAATTTACTTTATCATGTGGCAAAAGCATCTCCATTCTGCTGGAATCAATCACTATATCACAGATGTGCCTTATACCCTGAAGATTCGGAAGGAAATATGATCAGCGTCAACTTTACTATCTGAATAGACTCACCGAAAGCAAACACATAATCGACAGCATCATTGACAGAGGAATAACTAGTGAAGAAACATCTGATGAGGTACAATGGGTCATGCTCCCACCCCTATGGGAAGACATATCAACTACAGTGAAACCTTGAATAACGAAACTGTTGGGACAGATTATTTTTCATTATACTGAAGTTTTCATAAAAGGGAAATTTTTATCAATCATGTCAAACTTTTGTAAAAAAAAGTATCGAAAGTATTTTGTTTTGTTTTTAATGTACTCAAAATAGCAACTTTGTCCACTTGGGTACTTGTAAGAAATGCTTCATCTAAGGCAGAGTGGCTTTCAAGATATGCTTGGACATCTTTTAGCACTTTCAAAGCCTCCCTATATGATGTTATCTTAGAAAGTGGAGGTAATACGCTGTTCCCAATTCTTCATCCTCAGATTCTGATTCCTGTATAGTTTCTGTCAGATTTTCCATAAATGCTCGGTCCCAAATTTCATCTTCAAACTCTGCACATACAGAAAGACCATTCTGTCCAATTGTGTAAATATCCCATGAGCATGCCTCACTACCTGTACCCATAAAATCTGATATGAGGTCATTCGTTCCTTCAATCAGATTTATATCTTCCTACAGCAATAGCAGAGGGTGTCACTCCAGCACGTCCGAAACATTTGCTGATAGTTTCAGGTTTGACATCTCTCAATGGCTTTGATATCAAACATATAGCATCTAATATGGTGATAATTTTAGCAACTTCAG
>NW_003546438.1:69701-71017 GCF_000090795.2 Amphimedon queenslandica | reverse complement strand
GAATCACTTTCTGATGAACTTTCACTGCTTTCTATGCCCATTACTGTATTCTCCATTGATCGTACCGGTATATTTGTGCAATTTATGCATGTACACCCTGCTTAACAGATTAACAGAGTTATATAGTTGCTCTGGAGTATTATGCTTATTAGCAGAGTAAAATGATGCAAAATGTTGCTTAAAGTAAGCTGCTCCTATGAGTTGGAGTAATGCTAAAAATCCAGACTCTTGCTGTGCTACATTAAATTCATTGAGAGAACCATTCATAGAAATGAACGTGGCGTATTGAAAAAAAACATTAAGAAATGATGATTTCCCAATGCTTTTAAAATATGATGTGTAGTCAGATACTGTGGCAACAAATAACCCTACCATTGTTTCTGGTATGTTCTCCTGTTGTAGAGAAGCAAGATCAGAATCGTTACAAAGTGCATTTAACAGGTTGTTAATATTGATATATCTTTTTACAACAGATTGGGGCAGGTTATTTTGAATAACAAACTGTTTTGAAGAAAGAGAAAAAATTCCAAGCCTGATTACAAAAATATCTGTATCTGGTGAGTAAATCATTACTGTAGATGACATACTCATGACTGAATGACGCCACACTAACTGATCTGCTTCCTTCTGCTTTACTTGATAACGTGTCAATAGCTTTGTGGTCCAGCAGCATTTTGCACTTTTATGAGGAATTCCAGAATCATCGCATAATGCACGAGGATAGATTGAGTATTGTTGATACACTTGACTATCCATTAATCCAGAATTAGCCCAAGCAAGCCTACGCTGTAAGCACTTTATCAACTTTTCACTATCTCTTTCTTGAACGGTTTTTCTCTTCTTACTTTTAGGTTTCACTAGGAGCCCATAAAAGAAAAAGAGAAGGGTAGGAGTGTGCAACACCCACGCATTTAATTAAAATCACTGTAGCCTGCATATCCTAATGAGTTTACTATTTTTAGAACAAGGTAAACCACACCCGTTTAGTAAAATGCCTAAAAATGGCTACTAGTGTGAATGTTGCTCTGAAAGAGAAGCTGTTTACATCTTAAGACACTGTACCAGCAACAGATTTATTGAAAGAACTTAAAAAGATAAGTATGCTACCCCAAAAATTCAGCTCCTTACAGTAAAGCCTTCTCTCAATCAAGTGCAGCAAGTCTTAAGTCTGGAAAATCTCAAGGAGAATTAAGAACTGCGAGTTAGCAGGCCCTTTATATTGTGTAATGAAGGTATTTTCATTAATTTAAAGGGCATTCTGATTTGCTGTAGTTCTTAATTGTCCTCTAGACTCAGTTTCATTCAAACAAGCAACT
>NW_003546438.1:0-68460 GCF_000090795.2 Amphimedon queenslandica | reverse complement strand
GATCAAAGAAAAATACTGGTAACTGCCTTGATTAAACGCCTCTGTAGCAGTGGGAGTTTTTGGATGTCAATATCACTATGGGGTCTTCTTTGTCTCAAGTAGTATTAGCAATAAGAGCCTTAGTCACTCATGTTTTGAATTTCTTGCCTCCTTTGCACAGTAATGTTTTGTTCCAAATCCTTTATTTGGTAAAGAATGCCAAAAACAACCTGTCTCATCTATGTTATAGATGTCTTCCATCATATAGTTAGCAAGAATTTCTGGTAGGCAATCTTTCCATGAATCTACTGTCAGGACACTAACATCACCAGGTTCCCCACAAACACATAATCTCTTAATAGATTGACGATGCTTCCATGTGTCAAACCAACCGTTTGATGCTTTAAATCCTTCAATTTCTAACTTCGCAGCTATTTCTTGTGCTTTACTGTTTAATGTTGGGCCATTAAGATAAATATTTTTAGAGCAGGCAAGGAGATACAAGTGATCATTGATATCAGAAAATGTAGATTTTCGACACCTGTGCCCTAAACTGTGAGATAAACTAGATGCATTGGTTTCATATGTATTAGTTATAGATTCTTTCTGTTTTATTATCAAATAGATTTGTGTTTGTTCACATCCATATTCCACCTTGAGATCTTCAACACTCTTTCCTTTGTCATGCTGTTTGATAATTTTAAATTTATCCTTTAGAGTAAGATGCTTTCTCTTTCTAGAATCCAAGCTTGAAGCCATTGACAGCAGCTAGATATTGTCACAGTCACACCACGTGCATGGGCATGCTCATAGTGCAGCGGTACCTGTAAGTCTGTAACATCATGGCATCCCAAACAAATGATAGGACATGCAAGACTGCAGTAAGAGAGCTAATTTCATTTATTCGTGGATATCATGCTTACATGGAAGTTTGGACTCCTTATATTAGAGAAGAGCTACTACTAAAAAGAGACCCAGACAATATTTAAGATGGTTCAGCTGTTTGTGTGCTGAAAGATCGAGAGATTTTTGGTCAAATCCCTTTTAATATTTGAAATGCTGTGTCTCATTTCCTTCTACGGAGTGTATCAAGGGATTTGTAACAGTAACAGGCAATAAAGTAAACACAGGTGCTGGTTTTGGTATAAAAATTCCTTGTACATATCAATTTTACGGACCAGAGCCTTACATTTAAAAGCTAGATGCTATCTTTGTGTGTGTTCGCAATCAAAACTTACTGTAAATAACTCTGTTTATTCTTTAGTTTATTCTTGCTTACTTTAAATAACTCTGAGAAATACTCCAATATCTATGGTTTATTTTTCTTGATGGGCTCCACCTCCTAAGCACATCCAGATGTGGGCACACCCATTTCATTAAAAAGAAGTGAAAAATTACTTTGGGACACAAAAAGGCTTTCGTTATTTCGTTACCGAGAAGTTTTCGTTAATAAGAGGTTCGTTTTTTTTGAAAAACTGGGAAAATGAGTTGGTACATTTAATTTTTTTTCATTATAACGAGGTTTTAGTGAAAGAGAAGTTTCGTTATCAGAGGTTTCACTGTATAATCCTGTGTGCTAAACCATCATGACCCTTGGAAAGCAGTCCCACAGTGAAGAAGATGAGCATGGTGATGGACCAGAAATCTGACCAGCAGCCTGTTCCAATGGTAAAAAAGCACCTACCACTAAAGGCATCGACTGACTGGAAGGATGGTTACGGGAGGATGAGCAGACCACATCATCCTTTGACACTTCAAACAAAAAAACTGGTTTTGATCCCAGACACAACATATGTCGACAGCCGCTGATGAGGGTAGGAAGACACAAGTGAAAACAACATTGAGACATCAATAGGAGACAACACGGATAATGAGCACTCCATTGGAAGCACAAAGTGAAGACATGCCTCAGAGGATAAGCCATCAATGTCATCCTCAAATGTTACAACCTCAGACCAAGCCCATTAGTGACAAGGTACAAGTCCTAAGACCAGGGCCTAACAAAGGAGACCGGTATTACAACCATTACCATCCTACATGGAAACAAGTCATAAGATCCCCCAAATGTTAAAACAACCACACAGCCCACAACAATCAAAATAAAAATTGCATAATCATATTAAACAGGAAAACGTAAATAAATACAAAACCTAACATATCAAGCCAAAGCAAGATCAAAGTCAACGAGATGCAGGTGGGGCTGATAGAGGTGGGACTCGCACCCTCATAGTTGTACGAAACATGCAATCGGAAGGGATATCATTATAAGTGAAACAAACCTGAGAGGACCTTAGAACCTAGGCTAGGACTCCCTGCTGAGCTAGAGGCTGATGAACCATCAAGGCGCAATCAGCAGAATAACTGTCACAGACCTGACAAACCAGGCAACAAGTTCCAAGCCCTTCAATTGGCTGAGAATGGTGGAAGTCACCAATCAAGTGTGCTAAGTGCTCTACAACAAAAATTGATCAAGGGCTGCCTACTTCCGAAACAGCTAGTCATTATCAAACCAGCTTCGACCCCAATAATGAAGTGATTCCCGAAGTAGGGACCTAGCATGCACAAGTTAATCCCGAATAAACTGGTCCTACACTAACACAGCCACATAAGTCAAAAAATAATAAATCCACAAGAGAAAAGTAAATGCCCCTCAGAAGCGAGAGCGAGTTGATGGCAAAACCATTGGGAAGTAGCCAGCCGATGACTTTAAATGCTGCTGATGCGCAATGTTCTCACACAGCATTTCCCTTACGTCAATGAACTGGCCACTCTAGATCTTCTGGACTAGCCCTACCGCGATAGCGTCATCTGACGGAGACAAGCAGACACCAGGAGAGACAGAATGCTGTGGGAGGCCATGGCACTGGGAGGGCAGCACAAGAGAAGATGAGCCATTGACAGTGGAAAAAGTGTGCAGTTACCTGAAATGAACAGTTGGCTGCAGGGAGACACCAAAAGAAGACATATTGCTATAGTCGGTTTCAGTTGAGAAGAAACCACCACCACCCCTTATAACTTTTTTGTCACTAATGCTAGCAAATTGAAATTTGGTATAGCTGCATTACGGGTTTTTCCGAAAATCCATACCAATTTTTGAGTTTCTAGGTACTCTGGAAGGTTCTAAACGGGTTCTTCTGCATGAGATGAAAGGAGCCGCCATGACCAATTGTGTGCGTCACTCCGATGAATATCATTTGCATCTCATTACATTTAGTCCATAAATAATATTTTTCATTTTAAAAATAAAACAGAACATATCAAGCTCTCTAGACCTAATATTATTCAACTAGGAGCTTTCTCTTGAGGATAATTCTTGCTATATCACTCCACAGCCTCCTCAATCTTAGTTGTTCTTCATTGCCAGTACACTCGTTGATTCACCCGTATTCCGAGCTCTATACCATCTAAAAACAGGCACCAAAAACAAGGAAAGGATAGATGGAGGTAGCAGCAACCACTGTAGAGGTACAATAGATAGTAAAGTAAGTTAAAGGAGAAGAAACGCTCGAAGAATGACAAAGCTTGCAGATTGCAGCCATGTTTGGGCGGGGCTACATGTGATGTTTTAATGACGAAATTATTGATTTACTTCCGTTTCTTCTCAACTGAAACCGACTATACCAAGGAAGCTGCAGGGAATACTGACCTATGTGGAGAGTCCTGCAAGGAAACAAGGAGCTATTTACAAGCTGAAACACTGAAATAAAAGAAATATCTAGGCAATAATTCACGTCATACACAAAGCTGACATAACACTGAACCAGCATACAACACACAGCTACAACATTGCAGAAGCATTCACTCCAAACCCTCGCAAACATCATTAGCAGGCACGCTCCCAAAATAAAAAAGAACTGATAAAAAAGAGGTGTTAAGCAGTAAGTTTGGAAAGCCACATGCCGTGGTAAGATGACAAATAAAAGTAGGAGTAAAATTAAGAGACCGAGGAAAGTAAACAATTATGCGAGGAATCCGACTAACACCTTCAGGTTATACAACCCGGCCCACAATATGCAATCTGCCCCTCCCCTATACAAACAAACAAAAAAACCGTAAAAAATTAAAACACAATAACCCCAGCAATAAATACCAATAGCAACTAGCTTACATACCACACCAGCTGCAAAGGTCAGCAGGGGGCTTAATACTGGATCAACAGGTGCAAATGAGGGACCTGATTCGTCCTGGTTACCAGCTGGGGAAGTGCAGCTAAGTGCTGGTGAACCTACTGTGCCAAAAACTCAGATAAAGCTGAAAAAAATACACTAAGATCGTATTCTAGCATGACAAGTCTTTGGCATAATGAATGTTCCTTGAAGGAGTGGTGTCAACAAAATTACACAGCAAAGGACCAAAACTTGGCCACTCAAATAAACACAACTGACCACGAGGGTAAACCAGTCGAATTTAAGGAGTGGTTCCCGCCTTTTCATTAACTGACTTTAATGCCAGCATTTAAGAACCATTAAGAAGAAACAAATGTGAAGTGAGTGGAACATGAAACATGATTTCCTAACCAATATCTAATTATAAGAACTCAGTCTGATTAGTGACTTCGGGTACATTAAACTATACAATAAAAGTGAGAGAAGGAGAAACATATAGTCAATGAAATATTATTTTATAATAAACTGAAATGATTAGAACTCACTCGCTCCTGTAATTTGAAACTGACAATAGAAGAAGCAATGAAAGTATTATTTGAAACTTTGTATTCAAAAAACATAATTGGTAACAAGTCTGTTTGATTAGTCACTCTTGGTATGCACTATACTTTAAAATTGAAAAATAAAGAACAAAAAAGAACTAAGTAAAACTTGAAACATCATTTGAACAATTGACCTTAAATGATGAGAACTCAGTGCAATTATTTGCTTTTGATAATTTAAACTACACTATGAAGCTAAAAAAACAAGAAATATGCGAATGCGCAGTACTGACTAAATTATACTTTAACTTATAATGTTCATAACTCAAACAATAATGTGAAAAACAGTTTAAACATGAAGAAATGCTAGTTTAGCCACACATTTGCTCTCAGGTTACTCTAAATGTGATACAAATTAAAAATTCCCTGTTATGAAAACATTTCTATGACTTAATAATTATAATTCGCTTGATGGTTAGTACAATTTTGTAGTTCGTTTACAGAAACCTAGTGGTCCTTGTCGTGTTAACATTGTTTCTAAATCATTAAATTGTTTAGGTTAATCTGATGGAAGATGCAGTAGGATATCAATTGTCAATTTTGTAGTAAAAGGACAAGAACATGTGTAGAAAGGTGGTTATAAAAATAGGGATGATAATTTGAAAGGAAATGAATGTTACATGTTTTGTAAAGGAGCACTTGATTTTCAAAGACAAATGTCTTTCTATTTCAGCAGGAATAGTATGGTACTTGAAGGAAACTGTTCCAATAATGTCAGTATCGGAAAAATTATTTAACCCAGGTCAGAAAAAGAAATAAGGTAGAAATAGCAAAGGCTGTAGCTGCTTCAGAATTGCTTTATGGACTTTCTCTACTTTTTTATGAGTCATGCTCTAAAATAGGTATTTTGAAATTTGTCTGATTGAGAAAATAATGTTTTGTCCTGCATCTAGTTGTATACAAGACTACAAAATGCTGGTTCATGTGATCGGACAAAAGTACTATTAGATGGCTGTATGAAATGTGTAAACACTTGCATGAAGATGTGAAGGAGTGGTCCAACTTTTTAAAAGTCCAGCTTTTAAAGGTAAGCCATCTGCCTATATTATAACCGGCAAATTCAATATCATTTAAATCTAACAGTACTGTATTGAAGTAAAAGGAAAGACATCATTGGATAATGATTTGCCACTTATTCCAGCTGTATCTGCCTGTGATTCTGTTACGTGTAACGAAGTTGTGTGTACAGAAGACTGGTCTCACAAAGACCCAATGTGTAGTGTCATAAAGATATGAGTAATGATGATAATGATGTAACACCACCTTCAGTTTCCTTTACGACAACTTCCAGTTCCATGCCTTTCTCATCTGAAACTGACATAAATAAAAATCAGTCAACACAGTAACAAAACTAACTGTTAAGATACCTACTTTTAGAATTGTAGGCTTAGAAAATGTAGACAAGTCAATTAAACCATAGGAGGAAACCAGTGACAATCACTTGCAGTCCCTTTACTACTTCTAAAGTTACGCTGTGCTTGATGGATGTGATATGTCTGCTTTTGAAGATAATCCATCATCATTTGGTGTCAATTTTGATACAATATGTTATAATCATGAATGCTGAGAGAACATTTTTCATTCTTTAAATACAATTTTAATTCAATTTCTCATCATATTCTTCACTCTTACTCAAAAGAAGTATTACAGAAGTCTGTTGTGGAAGGCATTGATTCATTTACATGTAGAGTGTTAATACTGATAATCATAAAGTTTACAATATTAATGCATAAACTAATTTTAAAGGCTTCTTACTTTTAGGTTCCACTAGGTGTATTGACGAGGATGAAATGTATCATGAGCCATAGTATGTTCCTGTTGTAAGCAATAGTAATAGTATGATTGACGATCCAGTTTCTAATGAAGAGATGGAATTGTTCGAAGATAGATTCCACTATCTCCTTCTTGGTGGTGATCCGTTAACAGTTGAGATGGCTACAGGGAGTTACAATTGCAATATCCATGAATGGACAGTTACTGATCACCTTAAAGGACTACTACCTGATGTCGAAGATTGGCATGCTAAAGTTTGTTCACTAAATATAATATCTATGCAATTATGTATGTCACTATTATAAAAAGTGACATAGGAAACTGCTCTGCAAAACATCCTCTCGATGGAATAGTGAATCCTAATATCATTTTTGAAAATCAGATTCAAAGGCAAACAGTAACTGTGGAGATTAAATTGGATCGTTCCCATTGCCAATAGTTTTAGCTTCTGGTAGTGGAAGCCAACATTAATAGTCTTGCAATGGAAGAGTTTGCTCTAGCATCTGTAGATGCTACTCCCACAAACAAGAAGGATAAAGTCATTATTCAATGTTAGACCGTCAAAGGAATGATTTCTCCATTCAGTTTCAAACATGATTGAGAAATATTCATTAAATGTGAGCTGAAGAAACAGGACATATTTTCCAAGAGCGATGAGTCCAGCACAAAGGGCTAATGGATACAGGAGAAAAGGAAGACAAGGAGACTGATAAAGTACTAACGTAAGGGAGAGACGTGTTAACACTAGGCTTACTGTGTATGGAATACTGTGATGCTATGAGAGATAGCAATGGACTAAGGTTACAAGGTGCTTGATATATGTGTTACTAATTTTCTAAGCAATAGCTATTGAAGGAAAAAATGAGAGCCTTAATTACTTTGTAGCAAAAAGAGTAAATATGTAGACTAAACCAGGTAGAAACCTCCCAATAAAGTTGCACATGGAGCATTTGAATAAAGAGTTGAAAGAAGCAATGCATCATCTCTCATCCAATGTGAATGAGGTTTTAGCTATAAATATAAGCTAATAGATTTTAGACAGTTACAAAGGTTCTGAAATTTCTACATTAACGGGCTGCCGTTCAACCAGTTGAAAAATTAAAAATTTAAAACTATTGGTTGACGAACTTAATACCATTTAGGTGACTTTGCAAAGCAAAGGGAGAGTCTACTCAATTTAAATCTTTTATGGGAATGCAATGTCCAGTGTAATTATGTCTTGGTTGCAGGAAAAGTTAGTAAAACTCACTCAATAACTTTTGCTGTGTTCATTTAATGTAAAAATCACAGCACTTGCAATCAATTGCTTTGGTAGCTGGGTCATAATCAAAGTGTTTAAACAACACTTGCCTACGACACAGTTCTGCTCTGGCAGTAATCAATGATACTCTTGTGCTAAAGCATGATGCCTATGTTTCTGAGTTAATAATAAAGGGTTGCATGCGGTGGTAGAACATCCCAACCTGTTTTCGTAGTTTTCTGAATATACGATTCACAATTGGAAGGAGGTCCCAAATGAATAACTCAGGGCAATCATGCCCATCCCAAATGCAATCATTTCATTAAGGCTCCTAAATGAAACCTCTGCTTGAAAGTGATTGCAAAATTGCATTTTTGACATTTGATGTGTAAGTGGCCGTAACAAGTCGAAACGGTGAAACATCTGAATGTCCTATTGGTTTTCTCATTCTGTCCTTGAATGGTGACATGAAAAACCTATAGATGACAACAATCAGTATATGTTCGACCAAAAAAAATTATCTTAGTAGTGTTGGTACTATAAGATGCAATTCAGGAACTAAGTATGTGAATCTAACTTCTTTGTCGTTAGCTTTATCTGTGACCAAATACATGATACTACATTTACTTGGTGATTTCGATATCATAACAGGTTTGTGCATTTTAAACAGTTTCATTAAACTTTTCTCAGATGCTTTTGCTGTTAACACCATGAAATGTAAATGTGATGGAGAAAATCCTCATCAATCTATCAGATTATTAAAATCTTTTCTAAAGTTTGAACCATTGTTAATAATAAAACCATACGTTACATTGAAATAAAATCAAAACCCTTACCATTCTTTAACAAAGTATGCTTCATCTATAATTATGGCGATCTATTATTCTGCAAGTAATACACTTTGAAATACAGGAAACCCAATTTTATTTTGATGTCACAGCTCTGGTGTGGTGAGTACTACCTTATATGTGCCGGAAACAATCCCCTCCTTTGTTTCTTCATCTTCTCTCCACATTACACTGACACCTGTCATTCTGTTCTCTTGTCATGGCTTGAACTAATCTTTTATCAAGGCTTGTATAGGGTTAATTACTCTTTCAACAAATCAAGGAGAGCAGTGTCTTTGAAAAACATCACAAACTAGTGACAGAACAAAGTAACATTGTGACTTTCCATATTAAGTTGGAAGGCAAGCAAACATGTCCTTCCCTTCCAAGAATGATCTAATCAAATTTTCTCTGATGTTCCTTTTTTAGCGACCATTTTATTACGCTTATAGTCCCACTACTATGACATGACTTGATAAATAACACATGAATGCTGCAATTTGATTGGTATGCCCGAACCTGTGCTTAGTGCAACAGTTTCTGTAGCAGTGTCACCATACTCTTGTCCCACCCCTGCGCAATGAAGAAGTGGGGCCAGACTAGACGGATAGCAGAGGGCAAAAATGGAAAACAGTGCTGCTGACAATAGAGGAATTACAGTGATGCAACTGTTTATAGATCTGGTTTGAGCTAGGAATGATTTGGGTACTGAATAAAACAATCATGACAATTGCAGCTGTGAGAAAAGAGTAGGAAAAACTATCATTAATGTGGTAGCGCTACAAATTGGGATTCCCCCAAACAATATTGCTGCCACTGTTTTGCAGCCTTGCTATACCGGAAAAAGAGCTCCTATACTTACCAGACTTATTTGAGGACCTCATCTTGACCAGAGGACTCCATTTCCACCACTAACATGGCTCTTATTAGACCTTGTCTGAAAGGAAAGTAAAAGATCGGCAAACCAGCCTTTTTGTTCAGCCACCTCAATTCATCCTTATTATTTTTATCATCAGTATTAATCTGTTCTTGGAGGGTATCATGTTCCTTGAACAATGCAACAAAGCTAATTTTTGCATCATTTTACTCCAACTATCCATGCGTAGGTCCACAACTTTTCAAACAACTAACAATAAGTAACAATTGCCTTCACTCTGTTGTTACTCTAACTTACGTTATCCCACCATTTTGTTAATTAAAGAAGCAAGTGCTACGAAATGTGGGCATGGTAGCGCATGCACCGATCTCAGAACTGCAAAAAGGGAGCAATTCTTTTATTTAGCTATGCTGGGATCAACTGCAATATTTATGGAAGGTGCCAGGATTCCTGTTTCAGCTAAGAAA
This sequence comes from Amphimedon queenslandica, assembly GCF_000090795.2. Taxonomy (NCBI): domain Eukaryota; kingdom Metazoa; phylum Porifera; class Demospongiae; order Haplosclerida; family Niphatidae; genus Amphimedon; species Amphimedon queenslandica. The sequence goes on along the minus strand of NW_003546438.1, from coordinate 58,589 downwards.
AGGTAATTAATTAGTCTTGGATATCATTTTTGTATTATGTGTGAACAATATAAATAACACAAACAATAGCTACTTCGTGTTTTACAATACAAGTATTAGATCATGCTGTTGGTATAAGGATTTGTGTTTAAGATTTTTAAAAGTTATGTTCTTGTTTGTGTTGATTTTTTTATAAGATTTTGGTAATTTTTTTTAGATAGTGTCGATTGATATCTGGGTTACTGCTATGAGCAACTCGTCATAAGTCAATTTTGGAACGTCACACCACCTTGCAAAGACATCTTTTTGTCATACTAATGATTCCTTCATAAATGCCTCCCAACCAAGGGGCCTTCTTCAGATAGTTACACCACTCCACTCTAAGTCCAGATAGATACTTCAATATAGTTGGGTCAGTAACGACTTGCTTGATGACACTCGCTGCTAATTTGAAACTAGAGGCATTATCAGATATCATCTTGTGAGGTAGTCCTCTTCTCGACGTGAAACGCTTAAATGGCCTAATAAAGGACTGACAAGACAAATAAGTGACAATATCAATGTGTACAGCATGAGTAATGCAACATGTATAATTACTAAATCACACCTTCTGCTCCCAGGGTGCATGTAGTGGATGGTCTGCTCTCACTAGCAGAGGACCCGCAAAATCAACACCAGTCAAGGTGAATGGCGGTTGTTCTGTCACTCTGAATAAAGGGAGCGGTGGTGGAGGAGAGGCTCTATAGGGCAAACCTACAAATGTCCTACATATGACACAGTGAAAGTTATGAGTCTCACAAGAGACCTTCCTTTGACCACCCAGTACTTAGCCCTGAGCTCAGTCAGTTTTTCTTAAATGATACTATGGCATACTCTACAGTGAGCCTGTTTTACTGCAAAGAGGGTAAAGAAATGTCCTCGAGGCAAGATGACAGGGTGTTTAGTGGAGTATAGTACATCAGATTTGCTGATCCTACTTCAGCATCTCCTGATTCCTGAGGAATTACAAAATATATCTAGTTCTTCTCTTTGGACATGATAGTCCTTCTGACATATTAACAGTTTTTGGACATGCAACCATTGTTGCCCTGCTCTGTCCAAATCTGATACTGTGACATCACAGTCCATGCATTGTTTTCGCAATCTCTTGACAAGTAAACTCAACAATGAGGTAATATGCAATAATTTATTGATCGTGCTCTAATCATTTATATTCATAATCTGAGATGTACCGTAGTCGTGTGATACAAATAAAACCTTTGACAATGATGACTTTAATTATACCATACTAGCCAGAGGCACATCTACAAACTCCATAATCTTCTTTTCTTTGGATCCCAACCATCTTGGACCCTTCAACCATGATGTATGTGATCTCAACTCCATTGGAGTCATTCCTCTTGAAGTAACATCTGCTGGGTTTTCACTCCCAGGACAATGATACCAGTGCTCCACTGGCACAAGCTTCGTGATTTCTTCAACATGATTATATACAAATGCCTTCCAATCTTTATTAACACCTTTCAGCAGAAACAATGCAATTTGAGAATCTGTGTAATAAACAGGAGAATCCAGTGGCAGCTCTGAACAAAAATCTTTGGTCACAGAAACAAGTAATCTAGCTAAAAGTAGAGCTCCAATTAACTGTAAACGCGGTATAGTCTGGGGCTTCAGAGGGGCTATTCTGCTTTTTGATGCTACAATCTTAGCTGTCCATTCTGTGCCTTATCTCAGCAACAAAAATATAACTGCTGCATAGGCTGAGCTAGAGGCATCACAGAAACCACATAACTGAAAGCTATCAACACAATCAAAAGAGCTAGTGTAACATCTGGGACTGAAATGGGTTGGCAATTGCGAAGGCACTTCACCAGCAATTGCCACCTCTGCAAAAAATCCCATTGGAGGGGTTCATCCCAGGTTACTCCAACTCGACAAAGCTTTTAAATTAATACTATAGAAGTAACCACAACTGGCTGTATGACCCCTAGTGGATCATAACACCTGCCTGACAGACTAATTACCAGTCTATTACAAGGCTCTGTATCTAAAATAGCTTCAGAAAAGTGAGAAAAATCATATGAAAGTTCATTAGACTCGATATTCCATAACACCCCCAAGATCTTTCTCTGTCCCCTATCTCTAATAGGAGTCCGGCTCAAAGTGGCCTTGGTTTAGGCATCACCATCTCCATCCTTAATATGCTTCCCTTAAGATATGTCTATTCACTAATGTAAGGCTGAACTGTTACTAGTAAATTTGCGAATATTAAAACCTCCTTTCTTCATTAGGCCTTTAGACTCTGAATGAAGTGCAAACGCTTCATCTTCATTTGAGGCTCCTGTTATTACATCATCTACATAAAATGAATTAGCCTATTTACTTACAAGCTCTGGGTTTGACATTCTATGCAGATCTAAATGATGTTTGATTGTGGCATTTAACAAGAAAGTGCTACAAGAAACCCCAAAGACAACACGAGTGAAACAAAACACAAAAATTAGGAAAATCCTTCTCAATATCCTCTAACCAGAAAAAACGCAACACATCCCTATCCTTCTCTGCTATATAAATCATTAGAAAAGCTTTCTACCCATCACCAACTTAACCAATTCTATGTACCATATAATGCAAAATTATGTCCATAATTATTTGTTTGAACTTCGAGCCGACATAAACTTTCAATCGGTGAAGGTCCTTGACTTTTGTAGATGCATCATATACTACGCCCAGTTTCATGGTCTCCTTGTCCCTTCTAACTACACATTGCTGTGGTAAGTAATGGACTCTACCAGTGGTTTAATCGTCTGGCTCCTAACCACCTCTATAATACCCATTTTTTTCTGCTGTTGAATAATAGTGTCATATTCCTTAAGAACCTCTGGATCATGTCCAAGACGCTTCAACAAATTCAGTAACCATTTCTGGCTAAGCAACAAATTATCTGGCAGAGCTACACATGGGTCTCTTCATTGTAGATTCACCTCATATCTATTGTTCTTAAAGAACACATTAGAGCTGAATTGCTCTTGCAAAGACTCCTGTCAGTCTATAACTCCCAAACTTTCTAAATCCCAGAAGGCATGCAATGACTTGTCCAATTCCCTTAAACTATGACTAGAGTCAACTCTGTTATAAGACAAGTTGTCTTACTCTCATCGTGGGAGGGTACAGGACCAGATAAAATCCACCCTTACTTAGTGTGAACTGAAACTATATCACTCTCCCTTCCTCTCACAACCTCGCCTGTCACAACTGACCAATAATAGTCTGACCCAATCAAAATGTCAGGCTCTCTCTCCTAATTATGCTCAGTTAAAAAAGTGACTTTAATGCTCATACTTTTCTTTATGAAACTCAAAAAGAATAGCTGCAACTTGAATGCAAATGAGAGGAACAGACAGCAACCTCAACTCCAAGGAAAACCCATCAATAGTATTCAACCCAAGTCGTACAATGTCACAAGACTGGTGTTTCCCCTTTCCTGGAACTGAAGGTAAGGAGTGACATATCTCTCTGGCCATCTAGATATACACAATTTTTTAAAAATTTTGTCAGTATTGTATAAACATTGGCTTCCACTGTCTAAAATAATAGTGACTCCTTAATTGAGTGATGGCTCATTCAAATTAAACACAATACCACGTGCCAGCTGCAATAGAACCGTACTACTTGTGCTAGTGCAAAGGGATGGAGATGGGATTGGCTCAAAAGATAGAGCTTCAGGATTTAAAGCAATAAATCCATTTATTGTCAAATTGACTGAGTCCTTTGCTGACTTTTTTTTGTTTCATAGCAGATGCTTGGGTGATGCTTCCTGTTACACTCCTGACACCTAGGAGTGGCTGTACACTCTCGACTCACATGATTCTTCAGGCAGTTTAAACATCTCTGCTGCCTTAATGCCTTCCGTCTTGCTTCAACTCCAGTAACAACTATCCAAGATTCAGAGTCATGTTCCCCTGAGAGTAGGAGTAAGAAATGGCAGTGGCCTCAGTTGCAAGCGTCATACCTGTGGGTTGGTCCTTCTTATATTAATTACGATGTTTTCCATGTACAAATACACCAGCCTTCTACCTAGCATGAATCTGAGTTAAAAGGGCTTCTAGCATAGGCTCAAGTTCCCACTGCTCTCCTGTCACCTTCCGACTAATAATAATCCTAATCTCTGCTGGAAGTTTGGCAAATAGAACTGGAGATAGTAATGCTGCATAAGAAGATTGAGGCACTCCTAGTGACTGTTGACCTCGTACATGAGTCTCAATCGTGTCATAAAGACGACGTAAAGTAATTAAATTATTGTTACTAGTAACTGCCTCCACTGATGATTCCTTTCATATGTTTGGCCGTAATCTGAGACTTTTCTTAAAATCTTTTCAACAGAATATTGATGGCCTCTTTATAACTTGCAGCTGTTAGTGATAAACCAGCAATAGACTCCATAGCAGTCTTTTGTAATAGTGACTAAAGATAATTAAACTTCACAATGTCAGGTAGTCCAGGATTATTGTGTACTGCTGACTTCTATGAATAACAGAAAGTACACCACTTTGTGTTGTTACAATCAAAGGGAGTAAGTGTAAGTCTTGGTAACTTCATTCTACTACCTGTATGGACCAGCAGCGACAGTTCAGGTGTGTACTCGTCCACCATGCACAGAAGGATGACTTGGTGAAGAACGAGTTGGAGTAGGTGAGTGTGGAGGGAAAATACTCGACCTCCATCTTTATTCTAAAGAAGGCTAATCGTATGCTGTCTGTGAACTCTTCACATGCCTCTACAATCTCTGTGTCATCTTGCAGCTCCGCTATAATGTCATCAGTCAGCCTCCTCAGTAAATTGAACTTCTCTGGTAATGTGACCCTGAACTGTTCCAATTGATCTTCATCCACTGGAGTAGCTCCAAGTGCTGTCTACAACTCAGTAAACTTCAAGGTTACTCTTCCATTTTGACAAGCTCTCACATTTTTCAAATGAGCAGCCATGTTATTAATAATACAACAAAATATCAATCACTAATTAAATTACACACACGCGGATCGAACGATTACAAAGATACATTAGCCACGTGCCAAATTTTTTAATCAATGAAAAAAATGAAAAATATTATGCCAACAGAACTGATATAACACGACAATTGATAACTCACGACCACTCCATATCACCCTTTCTTAAGCTCAAGGTTGGCCTGTGTCCCGACTCAGTAAATCCTGCTGACCATCTCAGTACGCCAGAGTAACTTGTTTCCAGGCTTGATCTTCGCAATTCTCGACGGACTCTTGACCCTTTCTGTCAGATGCATTCTCAGGAGGACCATGTAGGGGAACTGTCGCATTAAAAGACTGAATAAATGATTGCGGAGATTTTCAAGAGAGCTTCTCTTTAACAACTTCTCTTCTACAAAAACACATATATGAAATCTGCCCAATTGCACATCCTGAGTACAATACTAATAATAATGACAATGAATAATTATATTTCAGAGTATTTCGTTTCCATATCAACTTTGCAATCTCTTTTATTTGACAAAATGTAGCCAATTTTACAGCCCAACAATTTAGAATTTTGACAAGTTAGTGTTCTAAGTGCTCAGACGACTAATTTGTCAGTGCCTAGTTCATTTTCCTATAAAACTGCGTCCTCTGCCATGCTTCATCACTCTTTTTATTTGGCTGAGAAAAGAAGTTTGTGTAGCCTACAGCAACTCTTCTACAACTCGATGGCTACTGAAGACGACACTACAGTAATGGATGTCACCGGCAAAGTAAATCCTGTAGCTTCCTTCATGAATATGAGTGAGTCAATGAAGAAACTTATGGAGAAGCTGGACTCTCTCATCAGCAATGGCAGGACCTCCACTTCTCCTATGAAGAGGCGCAGAGAGACTACTCCAGCCAAATCAGATGAAGACCAACCAGAAGAACAAGCCGACACTATGGCCCAGAAGGCCGCCAGTACTTTTCGCGTGTCCTCGCCAACGAAGGCCCTTTTGCAAGCGTCTTTCTGTCTGCCCAAACCAGTGGACAATGCCAAAAGAAGAAGGTGGCTAGAGAAATTTGGGCTACCAGCCGGGGATGAAACCCAATGCCCAAGAATGGACAGTCTGATCAAAGGGGAGCTAGGCAAAGAAGCCCTGGAAGCAGACAGAAAGCTCTCCCACCTCCAGAACTTCACTTTAGACGCTGCCGGGCCTCTTGTAGCTGCTCTAGAAGAGCTGTCTGAGAAGGAGGACCCAAATGCTGAAGCAGTGGCAGCAGCAATTCAACAAAGCCTTCTACTCTTAGGCAGCACTTCCACTCAATTCTCTGTTAAGAGATGAGCCAAAGCACTGGCAATGCTGAATCCCGATCTTTAAGTCTGTGGCAAATGATGAGGACTTCTCTCAGGCAGCACCATATCTGTTTGGCCCTGGGTTTGAGAAGAAAGCAAAGAAGAGGACAGAAGCTCTCGAATGCCTCAGGAAGGCTGCTAAACCGACCTTCTCAAACTACAGGACAAGCACACATTCAGCCACCCTGCCCAAGTTCTGTGGTAAGCGGCTTTTTCGAGCTACCCGTTTCCACCAGAGCCGCGGGAGTGGCAGCGGGAACTTCAATCACCGGAGAGATGGTCCCTCATCAGGACCCAGGACTGCCGGACCCAAGAAGGGATGAACGAGGGGATGAAGCAGCCTACAGACTTCGACTCAAAAATTATGTATTTCAATCCAAATTTTTTGCAAATTAAGTTTGATAAAACCTATTTTAATTTTAAAAGGGGTGTTGGACTAGGTAAAGAAAGACCTGCCATTTCGAACACCAAGGTCCCCAAGAATGGGACGCCTTGCTCAATGCACACACAATTGGGCGAAAATAACAACAGACCCATAGTACTAAGCCAGATACAGGGTCATATTCTGGAATTAGTAACGACACCCATACAAGGTGTGGCCCCGAGAGAGTACAAGCTCTCTTGCGATCTAGACAACAAGTTAGCCTCAGGGATATTGACACTACTAGAGTTGGAGGCAATATGACAGATTTCTACCCCGCAGGGGGAGGTTTCCTCTTAAGAATGATTGTGGTTACCAAAAAAGAAGGGAGTCTAAGACCTATCATAGATTTGAGAGATCTGAACAAATTTGTGATTCAGGAGCACTTCAAGATGGAAGAAATCAATCTAATAAAGGACCTATTAAGAGAAGGGGATTGGATGGTCAAGATAGACCTAAAGGATGCCTACTTTGCCATCCCAATAGAACCTCTCCATCGCCCTCTCCTTTGTTTCCAACACCGATGGGCGAACTCAATTCAATTGCCTTCCCTTTGGTCTGGCATCAGCACCCCGAGTGTTCACCAAGATATCAAGACCAATTGCAACTTGGCTCAGGCAACTAGGTTGTCGAATGATCAGTTACACAGACGACAAGCTACTAATAGCCAGCTCGAGAGAGGAGGCTTGATTAATGGGCAAACTGACAGTAACACTCATGGAAAGACAGGGTTTCACAGTGAACAGGGACAAATCAGTGCTAGAGCCAGTCTAATCAATTCAGTTCCTGAGTTTCCTCTTGGACTCAGTGGAAATGACGATTGCTGTTCCAATCCCAAAGTTAGAAAAGATAAGGACCATGGCGAGACGTCTCTTACACCAAGAGGAGACCACTGGAAGGACGTTAGCTCGAATTATATGGACAGCCTCATCAATGATGCTTGCCATATCACCAGCCCCACTCTTCTACAGATCTCTACAGGCAGCAAAGAACTTGGAAATCTTAGCTCCTGCAGAATTAGACACACCTGTAACCTTGGACTCCTCCCAGAGGGAGGAGTTACAATGGTGGCTGGATCCAGCACAACTATGGAATGGCTGCTTGATCATTCCCCCAAGACAGCACCTGAGGATCCAGACCGTTGCGTCCATGATTGGCTGGGGAGCATATTGTCAGGGGGATAAGGACAGGTGGTCCATGGTTCCTTGGAGGAAGGGCAACATCATATCAACTATCTGGAGTTACTGGCAATATTCCTTGCAATCCAGACCTTTGCAAAAGAGAGCAGGGAACTCACAGTCCTGACACAGACGGACAACAGGTCAGCAATGTCCTATGTCAACAAGAGAGGTGAACACACTCAGCCTCCCTCAACCAGCTAGCAAAGAGACTGTGGCTGTGGTGCATGGACAGAAAGATCTCCCTAGTAGCAGAGCACATCCCAGGCCTACAGAACCAAGCAGCAGACCAGAAATCAAGGAAACAACCAGACAGATGGGACTGGAAATTGAACCCCATGATTTTCAACAGACTCAATCAAATATGGGGATGCCTGACTCTAAATTTGTTTGCCACCAGGAACACGACCCAACTGGATAAATTCTTCAGCTGGAAGTTGGACCTCCAGGCAGAAGGGACAGATGCCTTTCTCCAACAGTGGGAAGAGCTGGCCTTTGCCAACCCCCAATGGCTACTAATACCTCGGACTCTCTCAGAGGTGAGGATACAAAGAGCCACAATAATCCTGGTAGCACTAGTGTGGAAGTCCCAAGCTTGGTATCCAGTGCTACTATCACTTCTCTTCGATCACCCCCGATCAATACCACCTCAGGCGTCCAATGTCATCCAGACCGACCAAATACCTCCTCCCATCAGGGGACAGGACATACAGTTGGCCACATGGCCCATCTCAGGAGATCCTACCAAACTAGCGAGATATCAGAGGATGCTACAAGACTGGTTATGGCTTCCTGGCATTCAAAGTCACAATCCTCCTACACTCACTTTTTCAGAAGTGGGAGCGCTGGTGTACTCCACGGGGTAGAGATCCCATTTTGGGACCTGTGAGAGACATAGCGAACTTCCTAGCAGAGTTGTTTCAGGAGTGATACAGCTATAGCTCACTGAATTTCTACAGATCTGCCATCTCCTCAGTCCACACGAGGATTGATGGGCAACCAATAGGACAACATCAAATCGTGAAGAGATTACTTAGAGGGGCATACAACATCAGACCCCCCACCCCTCGCTACAAATCTACATGGAAGGTGTCACAAGTAGTAACCTGGCTAGATTCACTTCAGAACAATGACCTATCACTACTGGACCTATCTATCAAGACAGTCACCCTCTGTGTTCTAACACGCCCATGTCAATCAGCAGAATTGGCAAACATGGATGCTTCTTTAGTCAGGCTAACACCTGAAGGTGCCACAGTCCTCCCACTCACGTCTTCTAAACAATGTCAGGCGGGAAGACCTATTAGGGAATATTTCTTCCCTATATTCCCAGAGAATACTGGCATTTCTCCAGCAGCAGTCTTGCAGATCTAACTATAGAAGACTAAACAAGTCAGAGGGGAGAAAGACAATTAACTGTTCCTCACATCAACCAAGCCACACAGACCAGCGAGCAGTGCCACCATCGCCAGGTGGATTAAGACAGCCTTGACCAAAGCAGGGATCGACACAAGAATTTTCAGGGCTCACTCAGCTAGAGGAGCATCAACCTCAGCAGCTGCTAAAGCAGGGGTATCAAGACCCAAAATGCAAATAAATCTACCTTTTAACGGTACTATTATGGACCCCAAAATAATAATTTTGGGTCTACCATTCTCCAGAGTGCTTCAAACTTGCTAAGTTAAAATTGAAACAGAATAATATAATTGATAAATGGCTAAGCCCGCAAAGCGGGTGCCAGTTATTTGTAATTATATGAGGAGCATGTAGTGAAAATATCAACTGTCCCCCCGATATTACCCTAACCCATCTTCACACTTCTCATCTCTTCCATGCTATCGCTCTCTCCCCCCTTTTTCTCTCGTTTTCCTTTCCCTTTTTCCACCCAGATTCATAGATCTAATCAAGCCACAAATAAAAGATTGATGAAGGATGGCAGAGGGTGCAGTTTTATAAGAAAATGAACTAGACACAGACAAATTTGTCGTCTGAGCACTTAAAACACTAACTTGTTAAAATTCTTAATTTTTGGGCTGTAAAATTGGCTACATTTTGTCAAATAAAAGAGATTGCAAAGTTGATATTTTCACTTCATACTCCTCATATATTACAAATAGCTGGCGCCTGCTTTGCGGGCTTAGCCATTTATCAATTAATTGACATATTACACCACACATCAACCCCCCAACGTTCTCTAAGGCACCCACACCTGCAGTACATCTCCTTAATACCCGTATCACTCCTTTTCTGTCCTTATTTCATAACCTCCACATCCACTATTACCTCTTCCTACACATGCAAATCACTCTGTCTCGGCTAACACGAACCTCAACCCTTCGATTCAGACTCGGTTCTCTGCTGCACTGTACTAAACACTTAAATTAACATTCCAATCTCACTCCTTTCAAATCTTCATCTGTAAATGACTTTTCTTGCAATATTACAACAAACTGTCTCTTATTTAAATGCCTTATCTTCTACCTCTTCAGCTCAAGATCCTCAGCTCCTTTCTTTTATCTGGGTGACAACTCCATATCTCTTCTTCTGACCCCTTACACATTTCAAACCTATCAATTTTTATCAATTACAAAACTTCATACTGCCGTGTCATCATCCCTTCCTACCATTTCCCAATACGACATGCTTTCCTCCTCTACCACCCACATCTGCAATTCATTTTTCCTCTTTATATTTCTTGTCACTACCTTCATCCTCACCAGCGCCTTTACAACACACCTCTTCCCCACACTAACCTTTACACTTCCAATCTAATCATCCTCTCTCTCAATGCCAAAAGTCTATTTCAAAGACTTTTACGTTCTGTTATCTCCTGTATCTTCACTCTCCACTATTACATTTGCATGTCTGACACCTGGCTCTTACAAGACATTTTCTGAAGTATCACTTCCATCTTATTCCCTATTTCATCTGGATCGATTAAGACGGGATGGTGTAGTTGCTATTTACACCCGTTCCACCCATTTTACCAGTAATTTCTCTCTCCCCATCTTCATTCCTATAACTCATCAGTTTCTATACATTTTCCTTCCTGTACTCTTCATTTGTTTTTTCCCCACTCACTCATACTGATGCTGTCAGTGATCTAGATAATTCACTATCAGCCCTTTGTCACTTAGTCTTATCACATCTAATCCCAGTTAGTAATGTTAATGTTAATAACCTTACACCTCATTCTTCATTTTACCTTTTGTTTCATCTCCAATTTATGACCAACATTCAAAATCTACAATAATAAGTCGCTTCTCCAACTCAGTGTCACACTGTCTTTCTTGTTCTATTATAAACAATGGTATTTGTTGCTTTCTCCTTTGTTTCTGCTGTCACCAACTTACCTGCAACAGGATCTTCAGATCTCTTATCTATTCTTTTAGCAATGACTCATCTTTGTCCATCGACACACTTTCCTCCATTTACTCCAGAGAAAAATTTGGAGCTATCACAAAAGCTAACTTTGACTTTAACGGGAAGGGTTTTTATTCCGATGATCTTAAGTTCTGGTCAATCTTTCTGAATCCATTTATGAAAACAGTGCAGCATTTTATCCTCTTTAAGTTTTAATCACTAAACCCTCCACCTGCCTGGCCTCTAATTGATAATATTACTCAATGTCTTCCTTATAATAGAATCTCAAAACACATTCATCTCACCTATTGCCAGAGTACTGGTAGCTTAGAACAAACTTCAGCAGTGGTGAGATACTCTGAAGCTGACTTTTTCACTTAATTCATATTAGCCAATTCTATTCCTTTGTTACAAAGTTAGTGATGCAATCCCACCCCTCATTTACTGATTGTCTTAGGCTACCTCTTTCATTAATAAAGCTAACCTCATTAACAACACTTTTAGCAGCTTCTTCACTGTTCCTCGTAGTCACCAATTGCAAATCATGTAATTCACCTTTCTCGTGATTAATGTTTCTCTGAACAACTCTGATCATGAGAAGATATTCTCTTATTATTTCAGACCACCCTCCTATCATGTCCATTCAGTAGCCCTATTAAAATTTCTGCTTAATTCAGTAGCTGCCTTCATTGTTCCTTCATGCACTACGACACATTTAAACAATTATGTCCACTGGCACGCTTTGGCGGCTGCAGAAGTCCAACTCAGCCTAGGCATTTCTAATTAAAGGGGTGTGGTAAAAGGGTTAAATAGCATTGTTTCTACTTCCGGTCTAATTTTTAACCTAGGCAATCACCCCCAATGCCTAGGCCTGCAGCCGCCTATGCTGGCACGGTCCTAGTGTAGCGGTTGCTGTCTTTAATAGTTACCATTTCCAAAAGTAGTCCCCCACCGCCCACTCTGACTATTGTCCTATTTCTTTTCTTTCCCTCGTTTCTATGCTTCTAGAAGGGCACATCTCATTTGTTCTTCTCAGCCACAAGTCTTGTCAGAAATCCTTTTTGGACTCTCAAATTGGTTATCCCACCTAGCATTCAACTTCTGCTCTAGTGTTTGTGTGTCATGATTATATTGACTTTTCTAAGTTACTAAATCCCATAAGGTGGTCTATTTTTGAGTATTTATTTTGTCACAACTGTCTTCTGGATGAGCTAATGAAACTTAATTTTCCTCCCCCAATCTTTCAATGACAAAAAACATTTGTTGATATGTTTAACCACTCTCAATCTGTCTCGCTACAAGTTACTTCCAGACCCCCCAAGACTTTATTTAGGACCTCTGATTTTTATTTTTAAAAGAATACACTTTGTATCCTCTTTTGCAAACTTGCCTGAGTTTTAGAAGGAAGTAAATCTACTCCAGAACCGCTAATCTTAGAATTATCTTTCCTGAATTGCTCAAAATTTAAATATATTACTGTTTCTCACTAACCACAATCTGCGTTAATGACCTTCCACCTCTTTAACTCAAATCAAAAGTATACTTGAGAGTGTATACTTATAAATACCTTGGACTTACACTTTTCTGGAATGTGCTTAGTTCAAAAAAGGCAAAAAGTTTCTGGCATATTATTTAGGAATTTCTACTCCAATCTTCCTTTTCAACACTCATTAGACAGTAGACCACCATATTCCCCTACTGAAAGATCCCAGCAAGATCTGGCATGAAATATTGTAAGATGTTAATAAGAATATTGCTAAGTATGAGAAAGTTCTTCTGTGAATCTGGAACAAGGATTTTATATAAAACTGATAGATCTGGTATGTAAGACCTTGCACCATCATGAGTATCTTTGCATTGCAATTTATATGATCTTAAGATTAGCTCTACTTAAGAACAATTTAGAACAAAAATGTTTTTGGAAGTCGTCGCCATATCTTGTATTTAAGATCTTTCACTGTCATATAGTATTTAGTCATTCCTCCTCAGTAGTGGGTACCAATAAAATAATATTACATTTAGAGTAATTGTTATTATTTTTAAAAAAATTGTTACATGTAGGACAATGATAGTGAAGGAAAGAATCAGAAATCACAACAGACAGTAATAAAGACTATAGTAAGAATGAAGAAATATCTGAAGAGGAAGAGATGAAAGCTCCAAAGTCTACAATAAGACCTTTAAAACAGAAAAACTTCTCACAAAAGCAAAAAAAGAAGATGCTTGTAACAATGAAGTTATTGAAAAAGCCATTCAGTGTATTGATAGGGTCGCTAGCAGTACTGATGATTGTCTTAAAGTGTTTGGTCGAAATATACTGTTTTCAGCTTAATGTAAAGTTCAACAATCTCATTCAATGCCACAGCAATATCAATACTATGAACCATTTCGTAATCCTCATATGGCATTAGCTTCACATTCACTGTCTATTAATGAACCATGGAGTCCAACTCATTCATTTGCATCACCCCCACATGATTGACACGGCAAATCAAGTGATTGAACAATAACTTAAACCATCATAAATTCTTACTTTCAAATATTGTTGACAAGGAATATCTATAATTGCTTGACATGCTTCACATAGTACTACTTTTTGTACAGTTTGTCATGAAATACCATACAAGTATTTAAGGCTTTCAAATGTATACCCTACAGTAGATATCAGTAACATTAGATCTATATCAAATTTTACATATAATCAATACCTGTGGCCAGAAAGTAACAGTTAGTCGTTCTCCAGGTGATACAGCTTGCCTCAACTGAATCTTTATATGTAATTTTGGGAGCAACAATGCATAGCAATTCTTCAAATGTGGCAGCATCCATCCTAATCAATTTTGATAACTAGAGGTATCCAATAGCTCAAGTTCCTTCAGCGGATGGTTATATGCACCTTGAACATCACGATTCAGAATCCACTTGCGTGTCCATACACATCTGTTTTTTCTCCTCTTTCTCACCACTGCAACTAACAACATAGCTGCAACAGCCAGTAATTTACTTTTAGCTCAATTTTTTCAACAACCACACCTCTGTAACACCCATATTACACACCCATGTCTATACATTGCCTTCAAATTGTTGCCTTGTGTATGACAGTTATTGCTAATGACAGTTGTAAGCAATTTGTGTTGGCAATACATTGCTTGAAATGCATTGCCTAGAAATTGCCTTGTGTATAGTGGCCTTATTTAAAACAAAACCACTTATATATAAAGCTATTTTCTATGAAATTAAAACTAGTATTATTGAGGCTAAAATGTTAATACTGTATACATGTTAATTTTTGTTATTTTCATGCAAACTTAAATGCACAAAATTAAAAAAATTCTAAATCCATTCTAATATACCATAATTCCTTAAATAAAAGCCCGGGCATCTATTTGCTAAAATGGTTCTTGGGTCTCAAAAAAATATTAAAAAAAAATTTCAGCCCAGAGCGGGATTTGAACTTGTAACCTCTTGCTTTTGACTTTTGGAACGTCAGGCATTATCCACTAGACTACTGAGTCACTCCTAGGCTAGTGTTGCGTATTTATAGTTTAATTCTATAGCTACCCTGGCGTTTATTCGAAGGCGGCTTTTATTTAAGGATTTACGGTAAATGGCCAGAATATAAAAATTAGCTGACACTAATTATTATTTAAGAGCAGAAAAGTTAATCAGTTAAGCACTTAAAAATTTAAACGTATGTGGCATAAAATAGTAATGACAGCTACTATGATTCCATTGGATAAAAAGAAGTACTACTATAAGTAATATTACTTAAAAATTAATTTCAATAAAGCTAAGATTTGGTACAGGTCACACTTGACATGTTTGATATTGTGAGTTAAGTAATGGAGACAGTAAATGCATATAGTTTTACCAAAAATCTTAGCAGAACTAAGTGGTTAGGATTCACAGTAAAAATCAGTTCTGGTACTAATACTAAATATACTATGCACCTTAACTAGATCAGCTTTGAAAGACTAACTCTAAAGTAAACTGAATACCTAGCTGATATGCATACATGCAACTATAGAAGATGATACATCTATATAATGATGTTTCTACCAAACAAGTACCTTTACATTTCTTTGACCAAAGCTGTCTTAGTAACAGTGTGCAGCTTTGTCACTGACTTTTTTGCCTTGTTCTTCTCGATTGAAGGAGTTGTAGGTGCTGATTGACTGCGATCTTTTAAGTGCATATTAACTAATCAGTTAATTTTTTTTCCTACTTGAACATCTTATGACTTGCCATCTGTACTGTCTGTATATATATAACTTCTCCATGCCAAATGCTGCATACACCCTCTTCATTTTCTGTAGTTAGATCATCTCAATTAGCTGTAAAAATTTTTCCAGTGTGATGGCATTTCACTTTTACATTAGCTATTATACATCAGTAAGCAATTAAGATAGTAAAGAGACACATACCATTAGCAGTTTCTTTATGAGGACGTTCTACCTTGCTTTCTCTATGATACAACAGCATCTTCCTTTTCATTTGTACTTTGGGACTCGGAAATACTAGATTGGCTGGATTCGGAAAGGCGTCCCTGGCATCTGCAATTGTCTGATCACTGTCAGATCCAGTGTCAAAATCTGTCATGGCAACCTATACAAAGTCCTTGCGGGATGTTAGACAAAGAGTAGCAGAACTGAGATATCTGAAAACCTGGCCTAATGACCTGGACAAACAAGGCAGTGCAACTGGATGGTTTTTTGCATAACTAGGCAAGGCAAGTATGGCATGTAAAAAGGCAAATGACCTAACATAAGTTATTTATATGACAGTAGTAAGTCTGTTCATTATGGAGAAATAGCAAAACAAGCTATTTAAATTTCTAAGTAAAAATTAGTTCATGCACTTATACTATAGTGGCAACACACAAATTCATGATGATGGTGATCAATCTGATATGGAAATAAGCATGAACTGTGAGGCCCCGGACAGTGGAGAAGTACAGCTTAGTACTGTTGTGGTTAAATGTGACTTACAAGATCACCTGAATGATGACAGAAGCAATTGTATTAATTGCAACAGAGGGAGTACAATTGGTGATGATAAGAGTGAATGTGATAATGAAGGTGAACTACACGAGACCTTTGATGAGAGCAGGAATGATGATGAAATTGAACGTGACTCTGGTAATCACACCAATGACATTAACAGTTTTGTTTTAGGCTTTGAGGCATACCAATATACAACTGGTGCAAGAAGCAGAGTCTGAAGATATTTTGACCCCTATATCCTGGTACCAATATTTTTTTTGTGGTGCATACTGTGCTATAATTAAACTTTAATCAAAACGTCATTGACCTTTCACAACTTTTAGTGACATATTGAAGTTATTGAAGTTGCTATGTCCATGACATAGCAAACTACCAAGTTGTGTTTATATGCTTTGTAAATTTTTCTTGAAATACCAGTCACAAAAAACAAATGAGAGTATTGTTTTGACTGTCATAAAAAATCACACAGTCAGGACAATCCTGTTCACACTGCGCTCAGTTTATATCTCCTGACTAATTCATTAAAAGGCACTTGAAAATCTAATTACAAACAATTCTTCACTGTATGGTACTGCATGCACAGATTTATGCTAACATATTGTGGGGAAGTATGCATAAAAGTGTTCTGAAATATTTTTTACTTTGAGCCTAGTGTATATAGGTTTCAGCAACAGTTAATACAGAAAAAATTATTGCAAATTTAATTTCATTAAAGGGTTACAAGAATAATGCTTACTACTTTACAGTATATAGTGTGACCATTTTGTCTATGTTTAGGTCACACAAGATATTCAGTACTAATCTTCCAATTTAAATCAGAAAGTAACTGAATTAACCCTTTCAAGCCACAGCAAGGATTTCTTTTCTTCTTCTGATCATGTAGGCATTGTATTAATTGAATGCTGATGGTGTTTCGTTATTTAAATCATCAGGAGTCTCAATGCAGCCCATTTATCATGACATTGTCAATCTTCCTCAAGTTATTCAATTTCGTGAAGATAATACAGTCATCTGTGGTATTTGGGTAAAGAAATCTAAACGTGACATGGGTGTTTTACTATATTTTACACTAGCATTCATTGATAGGTTACATATTTGGTTCGATTTCATTGACGCTGCTAATGGGAGAAAGTGTACTATGCGTATCAAACTACTTTTTGCTGTTGTTGATTTGGTAGAAAAAGCCAAAGTCCTTAACATGGCTCAGTTTAATGGCTACTATGATTGCCCGACATGACTTCTCCCTGGAGTGCATCACAACAATTGTCATTTATACCTCTCAGATTCTACAGATCCTATGTGCACATCACGAGAACTCAAGGTGAGAAAAATAATTCAATTGTACAGGGCATAAAGGATGTGTCTGTGTAGCATAGTTATTTGCAAATCGTAGGTTCTGTTCCTGCTAATTACATGCACTGCGTGTTGGAAGGTGTCACCTAGTCTTTATTAACTTTCAGGATAAGTCCAAAACATATTAGGCAGCCTTTTTAAATTAAGAGGCATTTAAATGATATTGATGTACAGAGCGGATCCCTTGTTCTACTCTTGTTTTTTTGAGGTACAGTCTCAGTGGCACCTACATCACTTGCTAGCTTTATTATCTCAGTGTACCAGGATGGAAAATTGGTATCAATAGTAGTGTTTTGCAATATATTGGTATTACTAAGCATCACGATATTTGTATTGCAATGGTACTATATTTTAAACAGCCTACCTGAAACGGTGACACCGAAATCACGATAACGACTAAAAACCGCGCACGTGGCGTAGACTAGGTCACGCCTAGAGCACACGTGACCACGTGTGAGTAACAGTACAGTAACTTACCGATTGTCTTTTTCAGCCATGGAGGTCAAGGGGATACTAGCAGTGGAGGACGATATATTTCAAGAAACCTTGCCCTTACCCGCGCCCATTGAAGGTGTCAGATCTATTATCAGTTCAAGTAACACAGCTACTAGTGCGACGAACACAACCAGTGAAGGTAGTAGCAACGAAGCAGAAATGCACAGTGACAGCTCGCCAATCGCTCTAGTACCCAAGCCTGGTACCAAAAGTGCTATCTGGGGTTACTTTGGGCGAAAGCCAGACACAACTAGAAATCCCACTAATAATGCAAGTCTTTTGCAGACTTTGTAATAGAAGCATGATGGCTAAAAGTGGTATACTTCCAATTTGATGTCGCACTTGCGCAATAACCACAAAACTCCTTATGCTCAGCTGAAATCACCAAGCAGTAGAAGTAGTGGTACAGCAGTAATAGCACCAGTGTCCTCTCAGTCTACTATTCAAGCTGCATTTGTTCCTAGTCAACCCTATACTCGTGAAAGCCGACGGTGGAAGGAACTCACCGATAGTGTGACCTGTTGCTTAGTAGCGGATAAATTACCCACATAAACAGTTCAAAAGGAGGGATTTAGGAAGATGAAAGAAGCTTTTGACAGTAGGTATGAATTACCAGATCAAAGTTACTTTGCCCGAAAAGCAGTGCCAGAATTATATGCTATAACAAAGGATAAGGTGGTACGTGAAGTAGCAGCTGTTAACCGTTATGCCACCACAACCGATTTGTGGTCTAGCGTTGATATGAAGCCTTATATTAGCTACACAATCCAGTTTATTACTGAGGACGTGATGCTTCGATCTCTGGTGCTTTGCACAAGTTTTTTTCCTCTGGACCCTACAGGCGAGAACATGAGTGAGATGGTTAAATCTACAATGGAAGAGTGGAATTTTAAACCAACACCACAAGTCTGTTCAACTACTGATAGTGGATCCAATATTAGGCTGCAGCTAACCTGTTAGGTTGGAGAAGGATCTCGTGCTTTGGGCATAATCTCCACCTTGCTATTATGTAAGATAGACAAAGATAGCAGATGTACAAGAGCATTGAAAGTCGCTCATAAGATTGTGAGTGCATTCCTTGTAAGTTGGAAAAGGAGACAAGAGTTACGTGAAGCACAAATTGATTTAAATCTACCTCAACATTCATTGGTTTCCGTAAGTCTCTATGGAAAAAAATTATCATAAGTAACATAATATTCATTATTAATAATTGATTAAAAAATCATTAATTTATTAATAAAATAATTTTAATTAATTAATTTTATATTATAATTAATTCTTTATACTTTATAGGACTGCGGAACTAGGTGGGGATCAACCCAAAAAATGGTACAGAGTTCTTGAGCAAGAGAAAGCCATTCGAACAGTACTTGTCACAGACAGGAAGGTATCACACCTTGTGCTCTCATGGCAGGATGTGGATGTTTTAACAGCAATAAACGACGTCCTTTCTCCCTTAGCTGACTTCACTGATGTTGTCAGGGGAAAATTATGTCACTGGCTCAGCTCTTGCCAATCATGGATGTTCGTTGTAACACTGTTCTACAGGAAACCAGGGAAGCTACACCTCTTTGTATTGAGCTACATCAGACTATTATTACAGACCTGCAAACCCGAAGTACAGATCCAGAAGTTGTCCAACTTTTGGAAGTATGCTGTTTTATGGACCCTCGTTTTAAAAGTAAATACATCACAGATCAGGAACATGTCAAAAAAAAGGGTTTATGATGATGGAATCAAATGTTTATGGTGGTAATCCTGAATCAAATAGTCCCACCCACAGAAGCAGCTGCTCCTTCAAAAAAGAAAGAAGAACATTGGGAAGTTTACTTAAGCAACATGAATGTGAAAAAGGATCTGTCTCACCTACTATATCACCAGAGCAGAGAATACAATCTGAATTTTCGAAGTACATTAATGAACCAAGGCTTGATGTTGAAGATGATCCACTCAAATGGTGGAAGATACACTGTGAACTGTACCATATGTTGACAGGTGTTGCTAGAAAGTATTTATGTGTCCCAGCAACAAGCAGTGTCAGAGAGAGTATTTAGCAAATCAAGAAAGATAGTGACACCTGCATGGTGTGCACTTAAGCCAGATAAAGTGGAAATGTTGGTTTTTCTCGCAAAGAATGTGTATCGTAATTCATGAATACTGTATACTATTATAATAGGAACTTGAATAATAATACTGTATGTTTAGAATGGCTTTTAAACTGGTTTAATGATTCATTGGTTTTGATAATGAGTTTAACTAATGACATGCTTTGTAAAAAGAAAAGTTGCTGACTATATTTAGTAATATTAAGGTATTTTAGGAATGTAATATCGTGATACGTATTTTCTGAATATCGCAAAACACTAATCAATGGCCTGCCTGATTGTGCAAATTCTAGTTGTAACGGAACTGACCATAAGTAGTCGTTCGTATACATCTTAGTCACACAGCTTTAATTTGACAGACAAAAATTTCACCTCATCTAGAATGGTTTTAGTAATGACAAAATTGGCTATTGTTTAAAGTGATATGAGAGATGCTTTAAATCCCTGAGCTTTAGTAGTAGTCTTTTTGTCGGAGTTCCAAATTCTGCCCTCTGATGAAGCTAGCAGCTCAGAATAAAGAGATAAATAATACAGCATCCGAGAAGATAACCAGAGGTTGATATTAGTAACACTGTAGCGTTACTAAGTGTGATTCACCGCTAAACAAAATGGCCCCCACGACTTTTGCAGCCTTGCTATACAGAAAAAACGAGCTCCTATGCTTACCAGACTTTATAAAGGACCTTGTCTTGACCAGAGGACTCCAATGGTACCCATAGTGTTGCGCTAGACCTTGTCTATGAGAAAAGCCAAGAATCGGTGAACTGGCCGTTTTGTTCAGCTACCTTTCTTCATCATCATCATCATCATCATCAAGAAAGTTCGTTGTGTCAATCCAGTTATCAGTGTGTATCTCAGTATCAGTTGGTGCTACAATGAAAATTCTTACATCAATGTACTCCAACAGTCGATGCGCAGGTCCATGTCCCATCAGATCATTCTTCAAGTAAAGCAAAAGTGATACTGTGACTGCTAGATAGAGCCATTTTAGCTACATGCCGCCATTTTGTTAATTATAGAAGCATGTGTTCCAAAATATTGGTGTGGTCGCGCATGCTCAGATCAGATCTGCCGTAGATATTAGAGTAAATGAAAGGGATAGGAAACTTTCTTTTGCGGCTGGAAATGCTTGTTACTTATGCTGTATTAATTTCAAGCTATTTCCTGTAAGTAATCGTATGTTAAATTGAAAATGGCTAAAGTGAAGGAGGTAGGCATACATTTCAATAGTGTTTGGTTGCATTTTGTCAGATATTGTTCTGGTATCCCTTCAATAATGTAGAAGGACACTCTTTCTACTTGCCCAAGTAGTCTGCTGTGGCAATCATGATGTTTGCAGTTGGAATTCATTGTTCATCAGCACTGTCAATCATTAATCACCATGTCACATGTTGAATTATATATTTTCGGTAATTTATAATCTATATGATTGAGAGTGTGCCAGTGACCTCCGGTATGTTTTTCAAAAGCATTAGAATAGTAGAATCATAGTATGTCATAGACCATTTAGTTTTTAAGTTAAGGGTACAAAACAAACCTCTCAAACTTAACAGTAAATTGATCATTAGAGAAAAATTAAACAAAGTAGGTGACCTCCACCTAAGTGATGCTCTATTCAATGATTGAATTAGTTGTTATCATTTGTTTAACACTTACAAGAAAAAGGTACAAAACAAAATGTAGTTGTAATCACTGTCAGTTAAGAGCAAAGAATCAGTGTAAGTAATGATGAATGCACTACAGAAGTTTTCTGGGAGATAGAGACATGTTTTCTCTACTTTGTTTGATATCAATCATGACAAACAATGACACTGCTGATTAATGACAGCCATTGACAGATTGCAAACAAGACGTTTCCTTGCTAAAAGTCGGCAGCGGTTGCTAAGAAGAGGGGTAACCCGCATCCGTTGCCTAGCGATGTATGAAGTCAATGTAGCAACACGGAAGATTCCACTCACTTTCATTTACTGTATTATTTATGGATCTTCAGCTCTGGAAGTAATATATTTTTGTACCAAGCTATGCTTGGAATGAACTACTGCAATTCTTTAGTGGAGGTGTTCAGCTAAAAGAAGCTATCATGTGTGTGATTTTATTTTATTTTTAAAAACAATGTTGAATATGCAATGATAATATGAATGACAACAGCCTGGAAGAACAGGAATAGCTGCAACATTGCAGGGAAGATGGACACTCTCAGTTTACAGTTTCTTGAACTAGGACTTATGTGAAGACTAGTATTATTTTTACTTACCATCAAAATAGTTGATTTTCCTTCAGCATGTCTATTCAATGCTGTGTCTCATAAATGATGTAAAGTCATAATAATGATAATAATAGTAAAGAAAATTGTTTGTGTAAAATCAACCAGTATCACAGAGGCAACTAAAGAAATATTATAAATTGCTATAAAAAAGGAAGACAAAAACGAACATAAAAGCTTTAAATAAGCAAAATTAAGTACGATTCCAAACGACCAACGAAAATACAAAATGAAAATCCTGCTTGTGATGCCAATTCTACTCTACATTGCCAGGTGATCCATAATTTTTACGTAGTAACATTGAAAGTACAATATTTATATCATGAGTAGGATTTTCATTTTGTATTTTCGTTGGTCATTCGGAATTTTACTAAACCTTGTTTTTTTTAATTTATATTCTTCAGTGCTAGGAAGACCTCAAAACAAGTCTGTCACACAACCCATCTGGTTTCGTATAAACTTGGTAGTTTTAAGTGAAAGGGCTCTTTAAGGCATAAATGAAACATGTGCTTGCACTTTGGACTCTTTGAGAGAAATTAATACGCTTCATTCACTGTACCAATCATGCTTCTAACCTCTGGAATCTCGCAAGAGGAAGCCACAGATAAATTGAGACAGTGACACATGGCAGTTGGACATACTTCATTCATTCGAGCCTGTACACCATCTTTAGTGGACGACATCACAAAGCCCTGTTACATGCTTGGTCTTAACATTTAAGCAAATCGGTTCCATTATAATAGCACTAATGATGTGACTCGAAATGGTATCAGCAGTGAGACTCTAGAGGTCAATGAATGACACAAGACACTCAGATTTATGTTTTGTGAGGAGTTGAAGATCAACATATCTTAAGCAAGGTGTGAGAATCTCCTGATTCAAGTAGTGATTGGTAGTTTCATCAGCCATTACAGTATACGGTAGCCACTGTTCTCAAAGAGGTCTTACCAAGCTCTAACTGATTTTGTTGGCAGAAACGTGGGTAATTTGATTTAGAATTCTTTTACTGGTGTACTTAGCATTACATTATGCAGATTGAAGGTCTTTGCGAAGGAGTTCATTATTCTTGGACATGAGTTGAAGGGTAGCACAAAGTTACCTGGATTGCAACTGTCATGGGAAAAGTCTGTATCATTTCTGTGCTCTCGGGAGATAAACCATGTTTATAGCTAAAAATCCAACAGCCATTACCATTTGGGTAAGCCAAGAGTGGATAAGGAGGAGGAAAGAGTGTCGAACTGCCCTATGCTGCTAGTATAACAAAATAATATAATGTAATGCTGTAATTACACAGTTTCATTTAGCGAGTTCTCACCCTTTGAAAAAGTCTACAGTACTTCCTAAAGTACTTTTCCTGGCAGCCATTGTGCTTTAACTAATGTTTACTGTAGTGTATAATACATGTAATGAGTTAACAGGTGGCTTATGGTTAGCCACCGGTCAGCAAAACTAGACTATTTACACACTGTGGCAAAGTTCTAATTACTTTAATTGCCTTTAATGCTTAAAAATTTCTGATTAAAACAGTTGTGGTGGAGTTGCAACCCTAGCAACTCCCACATTTAATCCACCTCTCATGTAGCCTTATGCAATCAAACCTCACCTTCTTAAATGACACATCACCACGTTCAATAGCCAAAGATCTGTGTTATTAGAAAGCAAATGAGTTTGGATCATGGCTGGTATTTTACTCACTACCACTACTTTGTAATGTACCGTGTTTCCTTAAATAGAAGCCGCATTTAAATGAATGACAGGGTAGCAATACAATTTAACTATAAATACGCAACACTAGCCCAGGAGTGACTCAGAAGTCTAGTGGATAATGCTTGAAGTTCTAGAAGTCAAAAGCATGAGGCCACGAGTTCGAATCCCACTTTGGGCCTAAGTTTTTTTTATTTTTTATATATTTTTTTGAGGTCCAAATATCATTTTAGGAAATAGACACCCGGACTTTTATTTAAGGAAATACGGTACTCCCCCTCTTCACTTTGATCACTTCTCACTTCTGGCATGTGTGATGCATATTTTGCTTCAAAATAGCATTTCAAATACTGAAATGAATATGAGAATTAAGAGAAGTAGAACTGGTTAAAGTATGTGTGTACAGCTTGATGATATGGTGTTAATATGTAAAAACTGCAAGTATGTTGTCACCTTCATGGAGGAATCCTATTTTGTGTCTAACAAGTCATTGTTTTCAGAGGTCACAATGAAAGTCGATATGCTCTTAATCCAGGTAATGTTAGGCATTATCTGGCTCTTCTGCCGCATTACTGTCAAGAAGGTAGCCGTAGGCTCAGTGATCACAGTAAGAATGCTACTTGGCTTTCTCCTTTGTTTGAAATAAAATGATACAGTTTCTTGCTAATCATGTAGGAAAATTAATTCAGCAGAAACTGAAGAATACTACACATTCTACAATAATAGCAGACAAGACCAATGACATTAAAAAGTGATACTACTATTTATAGCGTTTTCTTACTTACATGGTTTCAAGATGGTTAAAAAATTTACTGGATACACAATAGCATCACAACTTAATGCTAGACCTCAATCTTGATTACATACTTCAAACAATGTTTGATTTAGAGATTCATCAGAAGTATGTCGTTTCACCGTCATATGGTACAGCATTGGTTATGAGTAGCAACAACTTGGGAGTAAAAACTCTCATTAAAGAAGTGTGTCCTCAAGCATCATGTTCACTGCTGTGCCCACAGACTGAACCTTGTTTTAGTTAATTTTTAGCAATTCCTCAAACTATCTGTCTTTTTCTCTTTCTCTACATGCCATAATTTGTTCCTTCAAATTCAGAAAAGTACTGGCAGTAGTGAGGTTAGGCATGTAAGATACAAGATAGTGCTGCTGTAATAATTCCATTGTAGCAGTAATAGCAACTTGGAGAAGATATAGTAAAAGCCATTGAAGCTGTAAGAAAATGATAGGGGTATCCGCAAAGCTATCACACTTGAAACAGAATCACTAGACCTTGGGAGTGTTGTAGGGTTTATACAAGGTACCACAGATACATTAATGATTCGATATGAAGATCAGCGAAATTTGCAGCGGCAAGAAGTTACTGCTCTCTCAAATCAATTAGATATATCTAATTCTCACATTAGATCACCAGACAGAGACGTCCTCCTGCTATTATCAGTGACTGCATTCTCACAAGGGGACAAACCAGTTAGCATAGATTCACCAGCATCTGAGAAAAGTACTTTATATAAACATAATTTGTGCTTCCCTACTTAGGGCGTCTTTCTTACTGAAATGAAGGAGTACTTTAGCAACCTCAACATATTGTTGATAACAAATGATCCTGTCAATCCCAGCTCCAAGAAACTCTTATCCATTGATTGACTTCTTCAGCGAAACGAGGATTGTCTTTCACTAGAAAATGTAGAGAATAAAGTTGTCTCGCTGAAGCATTACTTGGAAAGAAATCCAATTGGGCATGCCCTCAGCTACATTATCTTCAGGAACATATAGATCCTATTCAGGATGCTTTTCTGTGTTGCAGGAGTGTGTGGCCATAGCTATGACATTTGGCACCTTAACAGCAAATTTTGGAAGAACCTTTTTGTCTCTGTCACATCAAGACAAAACCTTCACTTTACAATGAGTTAACATAGACATGATAATTTGGCTTTACTGGATATGGAACATGACCTGACCTCTCTTCCAAACTGTCGGGTATGCTTGATGACTTTATTGTGGAATTTGCCAGAAGACACCAGATTGTGAAGGTAACACTTGTCTAGGTAACTATTTCACTAGGCATCACCCATCAGCCTAGCCTCTTTTATTAAGTGTCACCATAATTGACAAAAGGTACCTCATATCGGATAGGAAAATTGGTCTTTAGAGGCAAAAAATTCAACTTCCTGAGCTCCATTTATCATAATTACTCTAGAGGATGGGAAAAGTTACAGTGTATCTTTTAGAAACAATGGTTGAGTAACAGAGCACTCAGGTTTATATTTCTCATTATAATGATGAATTGAAAAATCCGCCACAGGGTAACTTTTATCAATTATGGTCACAATTACTTAAAAATATTTAATTAAAATGATTGAATATTAGTAGCGTATTAAGTGTCCTTGTAGTTAGAGAAAAGCTAGATGCTCCTATCATGCTAAATGAGAAATTGCTATGCATTAATTTGTGTGGGTTTATCTAAATGATTATGAAGTGTAATTGGCTTTTTGCTTGGCACTTGAGCCTATTTTGGTGGTAAAATTGCTAATTTTGAAGCATTCTTGAGAAGTATCCCACTAATAGCCTAGAGTTGTTTTGCTATGAGAATAATAGTATGTCTATAAGTTCAATTGCATTTACTTTTCTTTTAGAGAAGAAACATTTCTTTCTACTCATCTACATGTAACTATGCGTTGCATTATTTTACAAGAATCATTGTTAATCATCACATGCACATCATCATACAACACCGCTTGCAATGCATGCATTTGTACTGTTAGTTCTTGAAAGATGTAAAACCATTCAGCTACAAACAAATCTCTCTTCAATAAATTTACGGTACTAATAGCACAGTCATGATAGGTAGTACAACTGTATCTGAACTATGACCTGTAGTGCATCTGAAAATCTGATCTCCCATTGGTAGAAAAGCACCTGCCTTTGTTATAGATTTACTACAAGCACTGCTTTTTGGTGAAGCATTAGGCATAGGTTTGTCCATTGTTATAGCAAAGTGTTGTGCTGAAGAACAAAGTAATGGGTGGAACAATAAGATTAACTCATCTAGATTCTGTATCTGAAGTGTCTTTATTCATTGCATATTCAATCAGTGAGGTAATGGTACACAACTAAAGGCAGAATGCTTACCTGTTTTTTAACATATCATGTTAGGCATTCAAGCATAAAGACTGAAAGAACAATTCTTAAATAAGGGCTTGCTTTAAATCTATCATATATTGTATCACTTTTTAAATTATACAAACCAATGAACAAACTAGTATGTTTTCAAATTTAAATTGCTAATAAATGCTGTAGAGGTGCTTAAATTTTGCAACAGCATTATATTGGTATACAAACTGATTTCCTTCAAGCATCATGTGACTTTGCCATCACTACTATACTAGTGCTATAGGTCAAAATCAGTGCTGCAGTGGTGGAGAAAGCAAGTCATGTTAGGGGTAACTAGCCTAAGTCAAACAAATTATGTTAATGGAAAATCCACCAACACAAGTTTTTAGGCCTGAGGAATTTGATCCAGGAATAAAGAAAAAATACCATATAGCAGGAAATTTTCGATGGAATTAAATTTGGCAAATTTGGCGCTTTGATAGCCATTCGCCAAAATTAAATTCACCATTTTGAGCAATTATACGCATGCTCAATGCACATGGCCACCAATTTACCAAATTAAAATCCACCAATTACCAAAATTTTGCAATTCACCAAATTTTAGTGCCTCCAGAATTTTCCGCTATGCAGTGATACCTAGTCAAAAAAATAATGATTCTGTTATACTTGTTACTTTTAAAAACGGGTCATTGTGTATTTAGCATTTGAGTTAAAAATTGCAATTATTAATAATGAGACTATGATGCTATAAAACTATTAGTAACAATTAATTGCAATTTTCAGTACTAGCAAAATGTACTTTGTGCTATAATTGTAAAATTTAGTGACCATGACTAAAAGTCACTCCAACGATTATTAATGGAGCAAAAATTGTGCAATTGTGCTGTAGGTGGGACTGAATGCTAAATAAATCTTCACTAACACCTCAAAAGATACGCATGAGAGTACTTTACAAGATTCAATTGAGGCATTCTTATCATGCTACAACATAATAAGCATTGAATGACAAATTTGGTGTAGTTATTTTTGCTATTAAAAATACTTTGAAACAATATTAGAAGTAATAGACTATTATATTGAGAAAATGGAATAAAGTAATGGGGACATTCTTTTGAAATTATATCCTCAGCCCTTGAAGTTTCCTATCTGATAAGACCAAGTCTGCCCTAAAGCCATACAGTACAGCTAATAACTCAAGACTATAGGTATGTTAACAATAATTATGGTTTTTTTACAATAGCCAGGCCATTAAAATGAGCTTACTGTTAGTTAGCAGCGGCGTAAGTACGAAAGCATGAAAACTATGAACTGAATAGAAGCCTATCCAAAATCAACAGGTGACAAATTAGTTATTTAGCTAATGGTTCATTTAATAAATGAACTATAGAAACTAAATGATACAAATTTTATTGTGTATGAGTAAAGTGTGTGGTACTTAGTTAATTAGTTTGCTCCTTGGTAATGTAAATTCCTTTGTAAGGGTTTTTTGCCCTTTATTCCACCTGCCTTGTCTTTCTTTAGTTCAATTTTAACAGCCTTGCCTTATTGATGTTAAAATGGCAGTTGCAAGTGTAGGTTAAAGTTCTTATCAAGGTTATGATATACAAGCCAGAGCACTGGTATACTTACCCTGAGGACTATTATTTTATCAAGATATTATAATGTTAGCTCCAATATTTTTTGTGCTTTTACAAACCCATAGTTTTAACAACATTGCCAGATTAGCATTTTTGCTTATGTTAGAGACTTCGGATTTGCATATGAACTCCCATTATCTACATTTAAGTCAGGTTGTGCTATGTTCACTGCATGTTTCATTGCAAGTAGTGATAATTATCACCCTGCAGAAATACTAACAAGAAAGGTTTCACCATTGTCAGATGTTTATCGTTGTGAAGTGCTATGATATGCATGTAAATTGTGTAATTGTGTTTTGCCAATAACAGTTGTGCTAGAAGAGTAGTGGCTGATGACAAAACAAAAGTGGATTATGATTTTAGTTAGGATCTTAATCTGCGTAATTTTAATTACACTAAGTAGGCAACCTTCATAGAAAAAGAATGGATTTAGACAAGTTTATTGATCTTGCTGATGTTCGTATAAAACCAGTTTTGTCACAAAAAAATAAATAAATTTTTAAAGTAGGTGATTATTGTCTGAAGCAACATAGTGAAAGATGTAGTGCAACGCAGGTACATTATTTCTTTAACTAAACAATAATTTATCTCCATTGTGGTGCTTGATGAGTTTGATTATAATTGTACAGGAGACAATTGAGTATTAATCCAGAATATATATTACCACTTAATAATTGTTTAGTAATAATTTATTGAATTTCAATGTTATCAATTATGTACTCACATCCTTTCATTGTAATTTGTGGTTATATCATATTGTCCAATGCCAAAACTTGTTTTAAGTTAATTATTAACTGCATCCTTTGAAGTGGAAAACTGGGGAATGGCTTTATTTTAATACATCATTGAATATGTAACTATCTATGTGCTGAGAGAACCCTTGTGTAAATGTGCAAAAGTAACTTTACTGCCCTTAATCATCTCCATTACCATGTAATCCTGGCATGCTATCAAGAATAATTGGAATCCCAGATGGCTGTGAAATTTTCTGTTAAGCCTAATTTTGTGTATGCCAATGTTGCTTAAATTCTTTCAATTCACATATAATGATATCAATAGTTACATATGATAATACATATCAATGTAACATAGATCCATTAAACTGCCCCTTTTATCTTAAATGCTGTAAACTTAATAATACTCTTGGACTGGATATATTTGTGACTGCAATGATTTACAGTGATAAAAACCAAGAATAACATTTAATAAAATACAATGGCAACAATTTGTAGTTGCTTTGACAAATAATCATTTCATACATTAGTTTGGGAAGTTATCACAGCTGCCAAAATCATCAATACAGCGCTATGGTTGAAGTAACTAGCTATATTCATGTTCTTTATGTTTGCAAAGATATATGGGAGCCTTGTATAGTTGAGGAGTAGTGTGTAGCCCACAAATGAAGAACCATTATGACTGTTACGCTGTAACTGTATGCAAGTCAGGTACCATAGAAGACATGTCCCTAATATAGTATCAAGACATTGCCGGTTATTTTTCAAGAATTTTAGCACAGCAATAAAATGTTTTGTCACAGGACTCTAGTGGTTTAAGCAAGTGCAGACATTTTGTAGTCTCTTAAAGGTTCAGGTACAACTACAAGCATCACTAAAGGTGTCTACATATTGAATAATACAAGATGAAGCTACCAGGTGGAATTGCACGCTCTACAATATACAATAAGTTGTAAGTCATTATTACAATTTACATGACCGAAATGGTAGATATCTTCATTAAGTTCAGCAATGTCATATCATTGAAAAGATTATGAAAGTACTGAAACGATATAACAGGTTTTTATGGTGTGTGATAAGTGCCAAAATTCCGGAGTATTATTAAAAAGTCAAATGAAGGGCGTGGCGCTATGTGCATGGCTATATGGTGCTTTTGCCACTGCATATTGACTGTTTGTTTTGGACTTCCTGCCTAAGTTACCTTAAATAAGTTAACTTACAATATGTTTTACCAGAAATCATTTGTCCTAGAATCCCTAGTAATTTAGATATAGTTCATTATAATTTTAATACACAATATGACAGTGAACCATAATAATTAAAACTACAGTAAATATATCATAATTATCATTATTATTATAATATATATATAGGTATATAGTTGCTATAATATTCTTTTTTTTATCAATGATAAGTGGCGGTTAAAAGTTTGTCAGTATAGCACATGTAATAAATAATTCTGATGCATATCCAGCTATGTTATTAGGAATGCTTGATAATATTTTCAATGATTTACCCAACCAAATACCCTTTCTATATGTACCGGTAATGAAGCTATTTTCCTTGTTCAACTATAGTAGGGCCACACTGACTTTTACCTCATCATAGTCAAAACTTAGTGGTCAATTGTCAAGTAGTTGCATAAGTGCTTATTAAGTGTTTGTCAATAACGCATGACCAACTATGAATGCAATTTTTATTACATTAATCTTAATTATTCATTACAACAGTATTAAATTAATTCTAAAGTACATAATAAACAATACACTGATATCTATGATAAGTATTACAATCACATAAATGTATTTCTATAATAAAAAGTGTCAGTCAAGCAAATTTACTGTTACATGTAATATTACAGTTAATTTAAAAATAGTCAAGTGTCTTCACTGTCAATGGCAACCACAGCATCACTGAGACAGATACTAGAGTCTGAGCAAAATTTAATTCACTAGAGGCATCATCTGACTCACTACCAACATGAATGACAAACTCAGATACACGAAAACGTTCATCTAAATCAAGATTGTCCTTCTGCCAGTAGTGGTCCTCCACCTTATCCCTCACATGTTTAACCAAGTCAGCCCATCGCTCCTTTGTTACCACCTCAAAACCCTCCTTCGCAAGACGCTCAACCTCATTAAGAGTGAACTTGGAGGTGTTCGCCTTTATGTGGCCCTTCACCTGAGCCCAAGCCAATTCAATTGGATTAAGCATGCAGTGGGCCACAGGTAGACGAACAACCTCATGTTCAGCAGCTAGAGCCATTTTATAGTGCAATCATCATCAAAAAACTCTACAACATAATACACTAGCCACGCAATCATCTTGGACTTAGTCCAACTTTTCTTTGCCATCTCTTCTTCAATCCTTGAATGATATGAGGCATTATCCATAACAATAAGACTATTAGGAGGAACATTTGGGAGCAGACTATCTCTAAACCACTCCTCAAAGTGCTCTCCAGTCCTTTCGTCGTGGTAATCGCCTGTGTTTTTTTGGATTGGAAGATTGTAACGTAACAAAATTGTTACAAAATTGTAACAAAATATTGATGTTGGACAACAATTCTACTTCAAATAATTGGTTTAAGGATTGTTCCCCGCATGCTGTACAGGAAAGACTGCGTAGTCAAGAAGCCTGCATGGTCAAGAAGCCACACAGCACAAGGCAAAACCGAGTGTTGTCTGGCTGTTATGATCACAGCTGAAGTTGTGTCTTTCCGCTACAGCTGTGGGTGACCGTGCTTTCACTAGATCTTTCTCGTAGTGCTGGTGTATATTAAAGGGTACCTACGATGTATTATTATGGCATTTTTATTGGCTTAATATGATTGCCTAACCATACTAATGATGTGTATTCAGCTTCACTGTCCAAAAATATTATATACTGAGATATGAGCTCTCAAAAATACTTAATTTTGCTTCCTGACATGCTACTTTTGTCAGTGAATGTGGTTGAATGTGACATCACAAGAGGCGTAGATGCTTGTAAATACATTGCCCATTTTATTATTTTAGTGTAAATAATTGACCGCAAGTCATTCCAAACACGTGGTCTCTATAATGACAGGCGGTGCTTTCTGTCAACCATTATGGACGTTTAGTGTGCCTAACAAGAAAGTCTTTATGTCCATATAACAGAAGACTGCATGTGTAACATGTCTACTTAATAGTACTTAACTCTGAAGGATGTTGAGAGGAATAGATATAAGGAGAAAGTGAAGGAAATATCGAAGCAGGAATTTAGTAATGAAGTAGATCCATATAATATCAGTGATGGCTGGGTAGATCAAATCAGTCTCTGGCTTTCAGTAGAGTATGGCAATATCTACAAATACTTGACAAAGACTCCTCAACCATTTTCAATGAAAGAATTAGAAGCTTACTAGAGTTTAGAAGCATATAATTATTACATCAGGGAAAAATAGTTTTGCATAGACTCTGAGTTGTTTTTTATTTTACGTAGTGGTTGGGCTCTGACACTATATTATTACAATTATCACTCAAATGAGTCTCAATGTCTTCTGAAAACCAGGGTACGTGGATGAAAAGTAATGCATGTCATGAAGCCTGGGTAGCAGTGGAACTGAAAGATGGCAAAATAAGATTTGGTCATTGTACTTGCATGGCTGGGTAAGGGTCTGTCACTTTGCAACACGTTCATTATGATACTAGTTGTTTTGAGGTCTGTTCTCATGTAGCAGCAATTTTGTTCGAGGTTGAAGCCTCAGGTCTTTCGTGAAACAGTAAGCGATGTTATGATTTTTAACCAACTTTTTTGCTATTATATAGACTGTTCCTGCACCTGTTATTTACAAACATTCAGAGGCCGGAAAAACTATACACTAGTGAAGGCCAAAGGAGCACTTGTACTTCATTTGTTGATTGTACTTCAACTGTCAATAAATGAGTTTTGCTACAGCAGTTACATGAAGCGTGCCCCTCAGCTGCTGAGTTTTCTGTGGTCAGAGGTTTTGCACATATCGAAGCAGTTCTTGATGGTAAGTATAACCAGTTTTGTAATAGTAGTATTACACTACTTGCACATCAGCTAGTATTTTCAGATTTTGGCAGTTGCATTGAAAAGACTGAAGGAGATATATAAATATGCCATTCATCACTTGTCTCAATAGTTGGCAATCAGTTTAATTTCAGTAAATAAAGAATTAGTGGCTTTTGTATGACAAATTTCATAGGATTGTTTCATCACCTAGCGCACCAGTAACTGAAATGCCAGCTCACTCCATTTTATCCTACAATTTCTCATGACGACATTAATTATGCCTGTAATAATGCTTTTAAAACAAGAAATGTAACACAACAACAAGCCAAAATCTTTTTGAGTCAACCAAGAGTCAAGCTGCCTTGACTCTGTATGGATTATTGTAAAGGAAGAATAACATCTTCCAAAGAAAATTCGATCGTGAAATGCAGAGCAACAAAATGTCCCACATCGATCGCAATAGGAATAATGCAATATTACACACCTAATTATTATGTCCTATCGTTTCAGTGCAGATGTCAAAATGAAGATGATGCAAGACAGCAGTATATATCCGTGCTACAGCAACATTGTAATTTGCAAACTTCATCATCCGGACTCATAATACATTCTGCGCTTCCATTTAAGGGGGCATCTCCTGATGGCTTTAGTACCTGTCACTGCTGTGGAGAAAAAAAATACTGATGAAATGTCCATTTAGTATGAGGAATGTCTCTCCAACTGTGGATATTGCATTGGGAAATCCAACATTTTGTCTCAAAAAAAGATGATCTTGGTTAATT
Organism: Amphimedon queenslandica; assembly: GCF_000090795.2. NCBI lineage: Eukaryota > Metazoa > Porifera > Demospongiae > Haplosclerida > Niphatidae > Amphimedon > Amphimedon queenslandica. The sequence goes on along the minus strand of NW_003546438.1, from coordinate 24,108 downwards.
TTCTCTCTCTAAAAGACATGAGTATTACACTCAGATTCAGTCAGTTACTCATTAGCCATCAGAAGGAATGTGATTTTATACGTTGGACACCGCATGGTCTCTTTTACGAGAGTGTTCATAAAAATGAGTTGCAAGATAAAATTTAAGCAAGTGCATGCAATTCTTCCTAATTTACATTCTTCCTGAGATATTGACTCAACAACTGAAAGACACTTTTGCCAGAAATACTGTTGTTGCAAGAGAGGTGAAGAAGGCCTTATGATAGCATGTAGCAACCCCACAGTGCAAGATAAAAGGTTCCACTACAGTTGTGTGAGAGTAAAGAGGAAAACAAAGGAAGACTGGTTTTATGCTGACTGTAAAGTGTAGTTGTATAAATTTGTTATTATCAGTTTTCAAAATAGTCACTGTTAAAATAATTAGATTTAGTTAGGAAAAATTAGTCATTCTATTACAATAGAATTACTTTAGTCAATGCTGCAGACACAGTCACTATTTTATCAATTGTAGCCACTGTGGTATCATTCTTTTGATCAATGTGTTTGGGAGAACACCTTGTAGTATTGTGTATTTCCTGTGCAATAAACCGATCACTTCACATGAATGCGTACTCAGTCCATCTGTCTTGTTTTCACAACTTCTGACATCGATAACTGTTTCTTTCCCCTTGTTGAAGCTGGAATTTCTAGATGTGCACCAAGGACTGCTATGTGCACCAAAGACTGCTATGTCATCTGATATGTTGAAATGACGATCAGCCATTACAACATCTGGACAAATGTAGTCTAAAAAACCAGACTTCCTTGTTATTAGTTCTTCAGAAACCCTGCTACCCCTTGCTTTAGAAATAAAAGTGATTGTCCCAGTTTAACGCATTGCAACTACATGATTGCAACTACATGAAAAAATGCTTAAAGTTTCTGGGCATTGTTTTATAGAGCCTATCTCGGTCTGGCTATAAAATTAGCTGGCGTAACTCATGGTACATAATATCTAGCCAATTGTGAAAAATTGTTGACAAATCACTATTAAGAATATTGAATCTGTAAGCAAAGTCTTGATGTAGGAGTCCCAATCAAAGTTTCACTAAAGGAATGAAGAATTCATCAATCAATAAACATGCTTTTGCAAAATTCTTGTCATTTTTGGGACTTGATTTCAGGATCTCCAATAGTGTCAAAAACTTAATATGAAGGCAAACCAGTATAATATTGTTTTTTTTCTATAATTGTCACATATAAAAGAACCAAAGGATTTAGCTTTAGCATGATACTCTTCATACTGCATCATATTTTGATGACAACCATCATATCTAAATTTCATGTAGGATAACATTAAAGACAAATAAGGCAAAAAAGGGACGAATTGAATCAGACCCAGTAGAGATGGAAATACTGTCACAGTTAAAGAAAACATCAGATGCCATGATTTCTACTGATGAAGATTTCGCTTTTGGTAAAACAGTTGCATTGACTCTATGATGAATTAATGGACGACAAAAGCCTTTTGCAAAAATTAAAATACAAAAATTAATGTATGATATAGAGTTTCAGCAATTACCACAACAGCCAAATGTGGAAGTGTATGCATCTCCACCACCTGCACAAGATTACAATATTATTATCAATAAATGACATGTTAGTTACTAGCTTGTACATAATTTTTACAATAACATTGAAATTTATCGATTGTTATACTGTTATTAAGTAGAATGGCTGTGGTCCTTTGCCAAGGTACAGCACCAATAGAATTAACATAAGGGGTCATGTATTCTCAAACTTCCTTAGCTGATTTTGAGTATGTATTACTACAAAATGAGCCATTAATGGGATGAAGTTGAATTCCATTTCGTCTCCAGTCTCAAAAAATTACAATTGCCTGACTATCCTCTCAATCAACAAATCCAGGGGGACATAAAGTCTGGCAGAAACAGGGCAAAACATTTCTAAAATTTTTAAATAATTGTGTAAAACACAGGCTGCCTGAGTTCTCCTTGTTACTTCTCTACCTTTGCTATTATAGGTCTATGAAAAATCCTAAACTTTGTGGCCAAGATACCAAATGCATTCTCAATCACATGGTGTGCCACTGAAAGCCGATCATTAAAAATTTGTTAATTCTCTGGTAAATATGACCCAATATAAGGTTTCAAAATGTATGTCGTCAATGGGAATGCACAATCAGCAACAAAAAAGTGTGGTATATGTGTACACAGATCAGAGAAAGCATCAGGCTCAGGAATAGACAATGTATTGCTCTGCATTGCTTGACCAAGTTATGAATTGCTAAAAACTCCGCCATCACTTTGCCTCACATAGTTCCCTATATCAAGTAATGTAAAGCAAAAGTATAGTCGCAAACCGCTAGTAAAACAATGCTGTGTGTCCCTTTATAATTGTAATATTTTGATCTACTAATAGGAGCCTGCATTAATACATGTTTACCGTTAATGGCTCCAATACAATGTGGCAAATTCCAAGCCTGACAAAATCCATCACTAATTCTCTTCCATTCCTCATTGCTGCCAGGAGGCTTTAATATTCCCCAAAAAGAACATCCCACAAAGCTTGGCATGTGTCATCAATAATAAGACTGACAGTGGAATGCCCTCAGCGGTAGCTAAAAGTGATTGTCGGCATTGAATCCCCAGTTACAAGGTAACGTATTGTCACTGCTAATCTTTCCCCTGGACATATGGGATCCCTCAGTTGAGTTGTTGTTGGGCCCAACTCTACGTAGTAAGCCTTCAAAAGTCATAGGGGTCATATGAAAATACCAGTAAAAACTCTCATTGTCAACAAACCTCATTTCTTGAATAAGAGAATGATACTCTCCCAGAGTGGTTCTATACTTAATGATATACATATCCAAGTCCTTCTCCTTATTCTCTTCATTCTACGACTATAACCTTTTCAGAATGAATTTAAGAAACAGTTTGAAATATTTTGTCTTTGTTTTTCTAGGTTGGTGGCACCTATCCTAACAAGTAGAAATAGAAGGAAAACATAGTCTGTTTGTAAGCGCTTAATAGTCTACCTTTGTTCTCAGAGCGCCTAACAGGGAATGCACACCATAGCTGGAATGGTCACTGGCTTTTTCCCTATTTGGCTTCATGGCTACAAGAGAGAACGAGTCAAACTACAACATAAATCTCAAGCGCTCAATGCACTACACATTTTTATTGAGCGCCTACAAAATAAGAACCCTCCTGCCACTAACAATCACACTGACAGTGAAGCTTACCTTCGTCTTTATCCTAAACAATGATTTTTAAGTAGCAACACCATCAATCAACTTCTCCATTTTCAACATGTACGGTCATGTGATCAGTCATGTGATGTCATCTGTAAGACGGAAAGTAAATGGAAACATTAAAAATTTATTTTACAGCAATTTCTCCTCTTCTTACTTGAAACAATAATCTACAAAGGTTTATAACTTAAGATGGGTAAGCCGCATAGACGCGCAACAAGCACCAATTGATAGAGAATTGTAAGAGCAATTTTTTGATATAATAATATAATTTTCCAATTTTTTAAAAACCTGGGGGGATTGCCCCCAGGTCATTCCTATAACTGATTTTACCCACGTGCGATGTTTATATATTTGTGTCCACACTTACATTTCTTCAATACATATTGTATTGGAGAAATAACAAAATTCATAAGCCTTAGAAACCACCCGCCCACGCTCATTTACGTAATGAGTGTGGCCACGGCAAACAAAATGGAGGCTTACACATGGACAAAGTTATGAGCTTTCTAACAGCAAGAGAACATAAAGATACTGTGTAAAGACTTCTGTACAAGCATCAGAAGGTAGAGAGAGCCTTTATAAGGCTTAATAGAAATCAACCTGTACTTGCATAGTGTTAAATCAATTATAGGAATATTTTTTAGACTGTTACGCTTGTTTGTGTCAAGGTCCATTTTCTCAAACGAAGCCACATGTGACTTTGATTGACAAAAGGGCCCTTATGGTGCAAAAAATCAATTTAGAGATTAATGTACCGAGTTGTAAAGCAAGCTTTGCTCGTCCAATTTGTGAAGGTCTGACACCAGTCTGCCCTCAAAGAGGTAGAGGTAGTAGCAGCAGCCCAATTCATTTTGTAGAGAAAAAGCGCTTTAAAAATTTTATTACAAGTATCCATATTCTTCCATGTCACAGGAAAGGAAAATGGCCTTCTTCTGCTTGGTGAAGGCTTCTGTTCGATGTTACTGCTCTTACTCAAGCTGGAAACACAAAAATGGTAAGTATTAGTTGTATTGTAAGGTTTGTAATTACATTAGTAAAGCCTGAGACGTCGAGCAACTCTTTGTTTGCTCAAGCGACTCACGGTTAGCTCCAGCAACTCTGTTAGCTCGAGTGACTGTGCTTGCTTGGGAGCCTCAGAGTCAGCTCTAAGGATCCTGTTATAGCTCAAGCAACTCTTGCTTAGCTTTAGAGATTCGATGTTTGTTCGAGCAACCCAGGATTTGATCGAACAACTCTGTGTTACCTAGAGCGACCTTGTGTTAGCTCTATAAACCCTGTGTTAGTTCTAGCAACTCCGTCGAGACTCTAGACACTCTGTAGTAAGTTTAAAGACAGTAGTAAGCTTATAGAATCTTATAAATAAATATTTATCATAAATAAACAATAATGTGTGTAGGTGTTATTATTATCTTTTCCACTTCAGTGAAAGGATCTCAATTCAAGGACTTAAAGTGAAACAAAGGTAAAGCAATACAATACAGTCTAAGAAATGTTGAAAATTACGTTTGAGACAAAGTGAAATTTTATTTATTATACTGTATAGGAGGGACGGTGTAATAATGAGTATTGTAGTACATGTAACTTGCCATGACTGAGTGAGTGACGCAGATGTGTGTGAGTGATGAAGACATGTGAGTAAGTGACGAAGACATGTGAGAGAGTATCATGGGTGTTTGTATTTGTTATGCTGTATAAGAAGGATGGTACATTAATGTGTATTGTACATATAACTCACCCGAACTGTGAGTGAGACTCTTTATTCAAGTGAGTGAAGGAGAGAGCGAGTCTTCCTCTTTTCCTTTAAGTTAATCACTCTCTCTTTACCTCTACAGGTACCTCATAGTCCTCCACAGGTTCCTCAAGACGTCTTGCCTCCATTTTCAGGTTGGTCAAAACCAATCGTGTCTAAAGCTTCACTTATTCCACTACTGTCTGGGTCTTGGCTTAACTCAGTCTCACCTAGGTCTCCTCTCAACCCAGCTATATCTTGGTCATCTCATTACTGTTGTTCCAATCATTGTTATTTTCCATGACAATTTCTATTGATTTTTATTATTAATAATGATAATTATGATACTGTATTGCTTGTAGTATTTATGTGGTATTGTATAAAGTAGTTAAAGTGCACAGTATTGTAGTCTGAAGTGGTTAATATTGTTTCTGACTGGGTGTCAATTAAGTTTTTTTATTCTGTGTGTTTCTTGCTTGATTACTTACTGCTGATTATCAAAGTAGTCTTGTGGCATCTCTAGCTTGTAGTGTTAGCCTTTCTACCTTGCTCCTTGTGTAGTACAAGGTCAGTTTGCCTAGCTTTTTCCATACTTGTACAGATATAGGGATTGTTTATAGTTCCTTGTAACCATGGTAAGTTGCTAGGATACCAATCGTTGCCATGATGCCCCGTGTACCTTTGTGTGTTGGCCCGTTTGATGCGCTCTGTGCACAGCAATGTTTGGAGGATCTGGTAGCTTCTTTTTCAAGAACTGCAAGGAGTATAGCAGCATCTTTGGCATCAAATGATAGCTTATGGTCTCTATAATCACTTGGAGGATAAATTTATTATTCGACCAACACAAGAGTTGACTTATTGTCACTATACTGATAAATTTAATAATGAGCCACAAAGGCCCTTTTGTCAATTATGGTCACATATTACAAACTTGGTGACTTGATCATCAATGCAAACTTTTGCAACTCCTGGTTCATGGAGAAATGCTCCAGTATATGCTTGAAGTGTGGAACAAGATGTTAACAATAACTTAAAATGATTTTTAAACCTCATCAGCTGAAGGGCAACAAACATGAACAGCTAGAGCTATATGTACATGAATTAACATAATATACAAAAAGACATTTCCTAACCCATTCTTATTGTAACACTGCTTCATCTGTTACTTCTTTTTCCTGTTCATGTTATGTATGAAATAACAGTTCATTTATAGATTGTCTCACGATTAATTAGTTAGCTTTCTTGTATTCATTATCCCTATTTCGTCTATCACCATGCCAAATATTCCTCAGTTTATGTCCCACACAATGTTTTTCACCTATAGAACAATAATTATAATGGCATTCAATACAAAGCTTTGTTCACATTCAAGGATTATTTCTTTTATTTCCTTTTGATAACCAGATTTAATTGTTGCCATAATAGACTGCATTTCAGCATTCTGTTCATCATGTAATGGTACCTCTGTCCCTTCATAACGATCAAGTTTCTTTTTCTTGACTTTCCTTTCCTTATGTTGATTTTCCTTACATTTCTGTTGACATGATTACAACATGTAACTTAACCTGGCGTGGGAGAAAACACTCTGAATCCTCTGTGATAGACTCTTTTCCAAAGTCCTCTTTCTCTGATGAGTAAGGTCACATTTTAAGCATGAACAAGGCTGACAAATCACCGCATCTGCTTCCCTTCTGCCATTAGACAATGTTTCACCTAACTTATGCCAAAGTAGACAATTAACAGAGTCAATAAGCAAAAATGGTGAATGAGTCTTTTGAACACTATGTCAAAACGAATAAGCTGTCATGTTTCCTCATTTTCAATTATGTCAATTCCAGGACAGAACTTGAACATTTTAGAGGCATTAACGTACTTTTCGCATAATTGTGATAGCTGCTCATTGGTATGTTCTGGACTCAAACTGCCACTTTCAACATCCCTAAGAAGTACCTAAACAAGATACTCCTAATTCTCCTTTTTAAGAATTCTGACTCGAGAAGTTGGTCCAAGTGGTGGATGGTTATATAGCTGCCTACGACTTAGGATGAGACAATGATTCTCTTCATAACAACACTTCTTTACTACAAACCCTTTCAGTTGACTGCAAGTCTCATACAACCCATCAAGAGAGCCAGAAGATTGGCTAGGAGTGGCAGTTGGAGCACAGGTAGCCATTTTACTATTGAGATCATGTAGAATAACTTAAAGTTAAATAACTTAACCCTTCACAAACTTGCTCTTACAAAAATTTGGTGTTGACCACTACTGCTGATGTGCTAATAGAAATCCACAAGAAAAAGCGTGAGAATACTAAGAAACTGTAAGCGGACATTTCATCAGCACTATAGGGCTGTTAGACACTCTCCCACCCCATTATTTACTCTTAATAAAACTGTCATGGTAAATACGTTCTTTTAGTCATTGTATGAATTTGCTATGTTGTTCCTTATACTTTTCTTTGGTCGAGTTTAAGTTGTTCCTTATACTTTTATTTTTTCAAGTTTGTACGTACATATCTCATGGCTTCTCCAATAATTATGCCCATATATATTGATAGTGAGTGGTTAGATTTGAAATGCAGATAATGAAATACATTATTTTCCTTTTCGTATGTGTAGGTGCTGAGCTTTCCTAATAATATGAAGTTTGAAGTTTTGTAGATTGTGTTGTCAAGAAAATTTACTGCTGTGTCTGATTGTGTTCTTGTAAATTTAATTTGTGGTTAGGCTCTGACAGAAATGTATCTAGGTCTTTGTTCCTGGGCCACACCCTAAATATGTCATCTATGTATCTTTGTATGAATAAAGGTCTATCTGATGTGGAAGATGAGAACATTCTATGTAATATTGACATAAAGGTATTAGTGACATTGGGCAAAAACGCCGCTCCCATGGCTGTGCCATTTTTTGTAAGGTTATGTCTGCAAATTCAAAAAAGGTTGTTAGTCATATTTAGTTGTAGAAGGTGAGTAATCAAGTCAGCATTGCTTGTGAGTAGCTCTGGATTTAATATTAATTAAATCCAATTTAATTAATATTATGTGTGGTAATGTACAATTAAAGTGGATAACGACACGAAACATACTTCAAGGAAAGCCTGTGCTTGGATGGAACAGAAATTTATGGAAGACAACTGTTGAATCACCTGATTTGAACCCCATTGAAAACTTACGGCATAAACTTAAGAAAATATTTACATAGAAAGGTGAAGCCCAAGACTAAGAAGGAACTAATCTTGGTTGTTGTAGAATTTTGAGATATAGTAGATGTCAGTAAATGTAGGAAGTATATTGGATACTTGAGAAAAGTAATGCCCAAAGTTATAGATATGAATGGAGGACCCACTAGATACTGATGGATTATTTTTAATGTACATATTATTCCTTCTGTCCCTCTTTAACTTTCTCCTTTGATGGTAATAATAATTGCTTTGTTATTTCATTATCAATAATAATAATAATGAATTGAATGTACTGTTATAGTTTCACCTATCATCTTAGTCTTTATAGTAGCAATAAGATTTCCCACACCCACGTGATTTCATCAGCTCAGGAAATACAATAATTACAAATAGATGTTAACTCATTCAGTGACTCAAAATCATACCTATATGTATTTTGATGTTTCAATCTTATTAATAAATTAATCTGTACCTACAATATATGTGCTATAGTCAATAATTATTTCAATAACTTTCTTGGCATGACATTCAGCTTCACAATGGTTAATGGCTGCCACACTCTTGTTCCACAATGGCTCAAAGTCTACTGGTGAAGTCAGGTACTGTGGAAATATGTTTAGTAGCTTGGTCTTCAATGCTAATACACTTTTTTTAAGTAAAACAGCTCTGTTGTTGAAGCCATATACTGGACACTGCTTCTGAAGCTCCTTGCCAAAGTAGGCCTCAATGACAAGTCTCACTGCTAGTCTTCCATTATTGGAGGTGGTACTTACTAGTTTTGGCACCTCATCTGGTAGTAGGGGCATCTCCCCTACCTCAAATTTAGTTGCACCAGAATGTGATGCTGCACTGTCTGAAACTGCACTTGCTGGCTTTGATGATGAAGAGACTGGTATAGGTGATGTAGAGACAACTGTTGTAGTAGCAAGTGATGATATATTAGCTGGTACTTGTGACACTGGTAGTGGTACTGGTAGAGCCCGCTGTTGCATTGGTAACATCTCTGTAAATGTGGACAGTAATGATTGAAGTGGGTGAATCGAATTCTATAAGAAGACTAAAGAATTGTCACATTATCAAAATAATGCCAAGTATTTAACTTTCAACATAACCAAGCAGTGTATTGTAATTGTTAGTTAATGTGATAACTTCAGCTTTCCGTTTGTTTATACGAGTGTTCAATGAAGCCACAATTTCATTAAAATCTGTTAATATTAAAAAATAAATGTAAGTAAGAAATTACTTATAACTTACCATCATGACCCGATTTTGAGTGCTGTACATGGATATCATTATCTTATGACAATGCAGGAATAGGTGACGGTTGTGGGGAAATATCTGACTCCGAAGATTAAAACGCTATTTGACTGGGAAGCACCGTATCTGACTCTTCAAAAGATTTATTTTATTTGTAATCAACCCTTCCCCATATTTCACACCCTCCTCCTCCACTTGTGTCTCTCTGTCACTATTACCCCTATAATTTTATTCCATTCTGTCGCACCTCCTCCTATTGCCTCTTCTTCCTTCCATTTAATATTGGACTTTATAAGTCTCTCCCAAGTACAATATTAGACTTTATAAGTCTCTCCCAAGTACAATACCTCCTTATCTCAATTGAAATTCTCTCCAGATTATAAATTTTTATTTAGCTTTTGATTTTATGTTATCACCTTATCATTTATTTATTCTTTTTTCAATTACCATCAGCTATTCTTCTAAACACAAATTGTTTGCAGCTGTAACTAGACTGGTTTTAGTGCCGGTAGATGTGTTTATATCAGCACCTAAAGATTTCTTATGGGGTTGATCACTATCAATACTTACTGCCAGAATAGTAATTAGACTGTTTCTCTGTAACTATGGGGTGAAAGCAATCGTTGTTATTGCACACTCACAAATAAATGATGAATGCATATATACGTTTCTTCGTTTTTGCTTCCTTTTCTGTTTCTTCCTTTATTGTAACAGTACTCCCCACACTTTTCCTCTTCTTTGACTTTACTAAAATAAAAAAATGTTAAACACTAGCATTACTTTTGTTTTTATTCACTTTATTAACAGGAGTGCTGTTCAATAAATACTTGTACTTAGACTAGTTAGAGTTCTAGTCAATACCACTTTATCTTCAGTTTTCTCATTAGATGATACTGGAGGTAGAGAGTCAGGAGTATAAACTCCAGCGAGAAATTGCTCTTCTAAACTAACTACATAATTTTTACATCCTATTAATCATACCAAAAAATTAATGCAGATACAGAGTGCAAAATTACTAGCGGACACTGGCCAATTTCCGGGCGTTTCCTGATAGTGACCAGAAGAAAAAGCACGTGAACAGCCATAACAGCCAGACACCCTAGTTTACTTTAATCTAATTATTCATTGGTCTGTTATACTCTTGGCTATGAAAAGAGCAATCTCTTCATCTTTATCATTAGATTCAGATGCTAAAAACGACGCGTTACTTATGATACTTTTACAAAATGGAAGCAAGATTATGATTGTGAGCTGCAGACATTTATTGGTTAAATTGTCATTCACAGTTTGACAGCGGGAAGAGAGTGGTGACCAAACTTAGCTGCAGTATCTGTTTTAAGTATCAAGACAAGATAAAAGGGAGGAAAACCTTCAGTGAGAAGTGGATCAATGAAACTGATTTGCTTTGTACTTCCAACCTCAAAGACTACGTCCATACTGCTCAACACAAACTTGCCATGTCTCTTTTAAAGAAGGAGCAAGCTGAGATCCAATGATAGAGTCCTGCATCTAATGCACACATAGCAAAAGCTCTTGAAGCACTTCCAGAACAAGAGAAAACAAGACTGAGAAACAAATTTGATATAGCTTATTTTATTGCCACTGAGAAACATTCATTTAAGAAATATCCTAAGTTGCGTGAGCTTGAGACCAAACATGGAGTTGACATTAGAACAACATATACTAATGAAGTAGAACCTTTGTTCATTACATTGGAGAAGCAAAATGTCATGAGCTCACAGATGCCCTTGGTAAAGCAGATTTCTTTTCATTTTTGCTAGATGGGTGTACGGATAAGGGTAATTGTGACAATGAGCTATGCTAATTGCGTGGTGAGATATTAATTGTAAGGATGAGTGTATACACTCGAAAATGAGTTTCTTAAAAGTTTTTCAGCCTGATTTTGTGTCTGGGGTTGGTCTCTTGAAAGTAATAGAAGGTTCTCTACAAAGTCTCGGTATTCAGGGCATTGATGATACTAACTGCTATAAATTGGTGGAGGTAGCAACAGATGGTGCATCAGCAAACATTGAAAGTGGTGGTCTTAAAGGAATTGTCAAAGAAAAACTGCCCTGGATTTTTTGGACATGGTGTATTGGTCACAGAATTGAGTTAGCAATAAAAGATGCTTTTAAAGGCACAGCATTTGATTTAATTGATGAAATGCTTCTGGGATTTTACTACTTGTACGAGAAATCTTCAAAGAAGTGTCGAGAACTCCATGATATTTTCAGTGATCTGAAAAAGTGTCGTTAGTTCCAAGATGGTGTTAAGCCTATTAGAGCTAGTGGTTTAAGTTGGGTCAGTGACAAGGTTGCAGCATTAAAACGTGTTTGGTCTAAGTACGGTGCATATACTAACCACCTAGAAGCACTTTCTGAGGATGCATCTGTTAAAAGCAGTGACCGTGCGAAACTGAAGGCATATTATAATAAATAGACGAAAGGCAAATACGTCATTGGTTGTGCTGTATTTGTAGATATTCTCATGCCTTGCTCAATATTTAAAAGGTGATGCAAAGTGAAAGGTTGATACTTTGGGACCTATCACTAGTCTTTGAAAAACAATTAAAGAAACTGACAGGCTGAGTTCTAAAATTCTGGAGAATAGCCAACATTTGCTGCAACTACCAAAAATATTAGCTGTGAAGGAGAAATTGAAGAGATGGTTTATCAGTGTCAAGAGTTGAAGAAATATCCTGGAGGATTAAGATACTTTCAGAATCATCGTAAAGAGTACTGTACTAAGGTGATTGAATGCATTCATTTACGCTTGGCATGGTCAGATCTTGAGCTAATGAGAGATATCGTTATTGTGCTTGGAACTCAATGGTGGGAGAAGGCAGTGGAGGAAAATGATTCAATGGAAGCTATTACATGATTGAATGAGAGATTTGCTATCCCTTTCAAAGCAACTGCAGCTGATGTTGGAAAACTTGCTTACGAGTTTCATGCTGTACTTTACTATGCTATCCAATTTATTTCCCTCTCAACTCTCGATTATAAAGCAGTCTGGTGGAGAATTTTTCATTCCCTAGTGCTGGTGAGTGGTGCAATATCTTTATACTAGTCAAGATTCTATTTTCCTTACCAGCATCAAATGGCAAGCTTGAAAGTGTTTTTTCTTAAGTTAATTTAATCAAAAGTGAGAAAAGAACTCTACTCTCAAATGGACCTCTCAATGACCTACTTGTTTTCACATCAGATCAAACTCCATTAAATGAATACTCTTCAGGAGGCCAAACCAGTGAAAGAGGAAGACATGAAAAGAAGAGATGCTCTCAACCATTACCAACAACATCTAGCACTCCTACTAGTAGTACTGAGGAACTACCACATGTAGTTTGTCATCTGAAAGTGAAAATGATGAAGCAAATTCTGATACTTCAACATGCCTTTTCAATGAATGGGACACTTGGATGAAGGACTCATTAATTTCTTTCATAAAACAATGATAAAAATTATTTTTATTATAATTTTTTTGGACATTCATAAATAATAATTTATAATAGCAATAATAATAGAAAGAATTAATACAATTAAATGTTTTTTGTATCTCCAACCATTTTATCGTGATAGCCACTCAAAGTGGCATATGATAAGTCATCCTGTCTGACCACTTTTAAATTATTATTTTGCACTCTGAATTATACATACCATATGTTTTAAGTCAGTACACAAAAGTAACAATAGGATAGTACTCTGCCTGTGAAGAACTGCTTTTTTACCTTCACTTGACAATAGTCTCCACATTCTTGCTCTACAATTGCCTTCTTTTTCACCACTGATACTGTTTCGTCAGCATGAAAATAAACAACATAAAACTCATCAAAATAGATATACAGAAAGGCATAGTAGCAAAAGTACATAGACAAGAAACTCACCTCGAAGCTTTGTAAGCAACCTTTAAGTGAAAGCCATGTCAAAAAGAGTGACGGAACAGAGAGACCGCAGTGAAGCAAGGTTGAGAGACCGTAGGAAGCAAGGTAGAGAGACCGTAGTATCAATGTAGAGGATTTTTCTGCGCATGCACGAAGATTCAATGTCGTGCATAGGCAGCACAAACGGTATACCTGCCACAAACATAGAGCAGCTTTAAAGCAGCTAACTAGCTTTTTTTTTCGACTTGTACTGTATATCATTAAAATGTTTCATGGTGACAAAATTAATGTCAATTGTCATGATCCTTCGCTCCTATGTCTTTGTTATAAATAAGTACTGAAGAATCAGTACCTACTGAGGAAAAAGACAATGTTCTAAGTGCCACTGAAAATGAAAGACCCACTCTAGGTGAACTTGATGGCACATTTAGACTGGATACTTCTTGCAGGGGTAATTTGCACATAGATGCTACCAGTTATTGTATTGTTGTCACAGAGACCAAACATTGGCGTAAAACTCGGTCCGGCAGGTCCGGTTTGGGCCTGACCAACTTTTACTCTATTTAATCATTATTCATTATACTAAAGGCACACCTCTTAATTAATTGTGACTTAATGGATGTGGCAACTACATTAATAATAATCAACTGCAGCCAGGTGTATCATCATGGAGAATATAGTCTCTGCCACGGGCCGTCAGAAGCACCAACCTCTTGAGTTTTCCTACCCTACGAGACAGTTTGGTAAAACAAAGATTGTAACTCATTCATTTCAAACAGCATGGTACGAGAAATGGAAATGGCTTCATTACTTGGAAGAGTCAGACAGCGTCATCTGCTTTACTTGTGCTCAAGCAGTAGAGGAAAAGAAGTTGCGTAATCCAAGAATGGAAACAACCTTTGTTGTAAGTGGATTTACTAATTGGAAGGATGCTACTGCATCATTCAGGAAACATGAGGCTAGTGATTGCCATCAAGCTGCAACTGAAATCATGCTGAGCCTTCCACAGAAAGTTCAAGATGTCGGAGAAATGCTCTCATCTGAATCAAAGAAAGAAAAGGCTGTCAATCATCATTATTTATTGAAAGTTCTTAGTTCTATAAGGTTTCTTGCCAGACAGGGACACTACCAATGAGAGGTTCTGGGAATGATGAAAACAGCAACTTGTTTCAACTTCTTAACCTCCGTACTGAGGATGACAAGGCTTGTTAGCTGGATGGCAAGAAAATATCAACGATACATCTCACCACAGATTCAAAATGAACTGATCCAGATAATGGCATTACAGATATTATGAGTAATTATCAGTAACATTCAGAATTCCCCATTTTGCACCTTAATGATTAATGAGACAACTGACATTTCAAACAAAGAACAGGTTGTCGTTGTAATGAGATGGGCATCTGGTTCATTAGATGTTCTCGAAGATTTTATTGGTCTGTGTACTGTAGATGATACCAAAGCATTAACTTTATTTGATGTTGTTAAAGATACTCTTGTTCGCTGCAATATTTCCTTAGCTAAATTATGGGGCCAATGCTATGATGGAGCATCAGCAATGTCAGGGTGCAAGAATCGTTTGGCAAAATTAATTATGAATGAAGAACCACGTGCAATTTATACACATTGCTATGGTCACACTCATAATCTTGGTGTTGGAGATTCTGTGAAAGGCTCACCTCTAATGAAAAATGCTCTTGAAGTAACCCATGAGATCACAAAGTTACTCAAATACTCTCCAAGAGGAAATGCTATTGTTGATAATCTGAAAAAAGAGCTCTCACCTGACAGTATAGGTATTCGTGTACTTTGACCAACTCGTTGGACAGTTACAGCAGAAGCTCTTTCAAGTATTATAGCCAATTATGATGTTCTAATGCAT
This sequence comes from Amphimedon queenslandica, assembly GCF_000090795.2. Taxonomy (NCBI): domain Eukaryota; kingdom Metazoa; phylum Porifera; class Demospongiae; order Haplosclerida; family Niphatidae; genus Amphimedon; species Amphimedon queenslandica. The sequence continues at coordinate 8,925 of NW_003546438.1, read as the reverse complement.
GTTTGGGATGAGGCAAAGTCTATTCTTTCTGACACAGACACTATTGGAACGATAAATGGAGTATCTAGCTACATGGAAAAAATTTCATTTTTTATTGGAGTGGCTCTTGGAGAGCTAATATTAGGACACTCAGATAATCTCAGCAAGTCTCTTCAAAGTAAAGTACTCACAGCAGCACAAGGGCAACATCAAGCAGAGCTTACTGTGAAGACACTGGAATCACTTAGAAATGATGCCAGTTTTATTTTGTTCTTGGACGCAGTACTGTTTAAAGCAGAGCAGTGTGATGTTGATCCCCAGTGTTACCACGCAAACGAAAAAGGCCTAAGCAATATGATGAAGGATCAGAACCTACAGAATATAAAACTCCTAAACATATGTATCAAGTATCTTACTTTGAAGCACTAGATTTAGTTATAGAGGCTATCAAAAAAGGTTTGATCAACCTGGATATCAGATTTATCAGAATCTTTAAGAATTACTTATGAAGTGCGTTACAAGGCAGTGTCATGATCTGGAGTTTCAAAATGTATGCAAGTTTTATGGAAGTGATATTAAGCCTAAATGTCTTAAGGTACAGCTTCAATTACTTCATTCAGCTTTTCGAGATAAGCCTATAGACGATATTGATATTCAGTCAGTATTCTTGTATATTCGTTCACAAGGATCCGAGTACTTGTCTAAAATCTATGTGATTGTTCAACTAATCCAAGTTGTTGTGCCGGCAACAAATGCTAGTAGTGAAAGATCTTTTAATGCACTGAAAAGAATAAAGTCCTTTCTAAGATCTACTATGACTCAGTCACGACTTAATCATTTAATGACCATACATGTTCATAAAGAAACTCTAGATCAATTGTTACTTAAGAATGTTGCCCAGGAGTTCATTGACGGTAATGAGTCTCACCTCACTCACTTTAGAAAGTTTGATTAAGCTATGACCTTTATTATTGTTATTATTTGTTATTATTATTATTATTAATCAATTTAAGCCACACCCATTATGAATAATTAATTAACAGCAAAAAATTTTTCGGCACCGTTTGCGCGCCATACCTATCTTCTCCCTCTGGCCTGACCAATTCCTTCCTTCCTTCTACGTCCCTGCTAAACAGTTGGTCAAATTTGAAACCTCATCTGAGCAGAAAAATAGTGATGCTCCTGTTTATAAGATTTTACAAGTTGCTACAATTTGTTACCCTCTTATGCTATATATAAAAAACTGTTTCGCCACATCCTTGGAATGCATACAGTCAGCAACAATGTTCTTTTGGGACAATTAAAACAATGTATGAACATGTGAAGGACATTTTAGATGCTATTTGCTTTGAAACCGGTAAGGAAAAGCAAGATATGAATTAGAAGAAATTAAGGAGCTGGAGAAAAGCGCTGTTTCCTGTGGCGACATTGTTTACCTGAGTAGAGGCGGTTTCAGCCAAAACTGGATATAAACTGTGAGAGATTACTTGACTGGTGCTCTTTTGTACCATTATCACATCTGTCAAAAGGGAAGTGACAATTTGTGTCAAGATAAAGTATATTAAGGTACGTCATAAGCAGCAGAAAAATTTGGTATGAGCGAGGTATTCAAGCTTATGGTCAAGTATCAAATGAATGTGAAATGCCCCATTGAAGACAGAAATAGCACATCTGAGAATGTTGTTTTGAAACATTTCCCACTTTGTTGGGATTGCGCAGTGGCAATCATGTTGCTAAGAATCATGCTATAAAGTTAGATAAGTTGCGTAAATTATAGCAAATGACAACTGATGATGGTGTTAAAATTGAATGCTTCTGCAAGGAGAAAAAGCATGCTAAGCACTATGGTTACCTCTCTGAAAATTTCATTAGAAAAGCCAAAGCATCATTTCACATGTGTCTTACGAATGCTGGCACAGACCCTAATGCTTTTTCAGAGAAGTTAATAAAATTGGCATTGGACAAATTTTAAGATAAACACTATTGGGATGGTGGCCAGTGTGATTATCACCCATTAGTAGTGTGTAGCTGTGGTTGTTGTACAGATAAAGGCAAATTAAAATGCTGCTAAAAACCTTACAAAACTGACCATGTTTTTAAGTGTCCTTTTCACATCGTAGCTTACCACTTAAACTGTCAAGGAATGGCGGTCTGGCTGATGTATTGATACATCCTGAAACAGGTAAAGCCACAACAAACCCTGTAGAAGCTTCACACAATGTACCTGTTATGTATAGGTCCAAAAATTGGAACCTTGCAAGTCTTCACTACCACTTTTCTACCAACATAAGACTCATTCAAGATTGCATGACCAAAATTTTCACGAAGCGTGGTCCTCAGTACCACTGGATTCTTAATATCCTTGAGCGGATGTGCCTTCCTGTTGTTCAGAATCTTCCATCTATCTTAAAGAAGCTGAGTGCAGGTTGATTTTTTCATATAAAAAGCAAGAACACCAATGTTGCTAAAGCAAAAAGGAAGCTTTAAAAGAGAAAGTGTAGTCTTTGAACAATGACGCAGGCAATTGTTCATAAAAGAGGTGCAGTGAATCATGATTATGGAAGGGATGCATCTACTAAAGTAATTACAAATGCCTCAACTGACAAATGCAAATGTAGGTCAACAGACCACAGTAGGACATCCAATAAGAGTTGTCCACAGAGTAGAACCTGTCATACTGCTACTGGAATTGATACCTCCTGTGACATCGATGCATCCAAATGTGATGACAATGTATCTGAGTATTACGATGATTATATGACTTTGAAAGTTCCCTAAGTGATGAAATGTTTACTGAATTGTGTGCATGTCCAAATTTTCCATGTCACAAAAGGGATTGCCCTGATAATGTAAAAAATACAAAAGGCCTCTGTAGATAGGTCACTCACTCCTGCTGGTGCCTTGTGGACACCACCACTTAACAAAAAGGGTCTGTATTCACAGAAAGTCCCTTCTCCTTCAGTTCTATGAAAAGTGAAGGACTAAAGTAACCCTGCTCTTGGAAGTGTCATTGTGCCATGCAATGCATCAATGGCGGAAAAAATAGGCTCTCCTACTGCATCCACTCATCCTTTAGCCTAGATAAAAAGTTGGAGATAGCCGTATCAAAATGCTGTTCACCATAAAATACTCCCGTTCTAACACAAATTCCACGGCAAAGTACTCCTGTGGTGCACATTTCACATTGTATCAACTGATCATATTGTAGGCTCTCACTTCATATGTACTCTGACTTCTTTGGACAACATGTGAGACGTACTTGTATCTTTAAGTCAGTGCCATTCACCGTCGATGACCCCAGGCCCATCAATATTCAATAAGCAAAGTTCCCACTTAGCAGGGGCTGAAATAGCGGGTTCTCCTTCTGTACGTACTGTACTTTTGTTGCAAAATAAAAAGTGGGATTCCTCTTTACCATGGTGCCAGCTGACCTCTATTCCATTCAAAAGTACCCCAACATCTATCCACAAGATGCAGGGTGTACAGGTATCCTTAAGTACGTGCCCTACACCATCAATTACACCAAGTCAATTGAAATTAAAAGAGCAAAGTTTCCATATAGCAGTGGCCGAAGAAGTAGGTTCTCTTTCTGTATGCACTCTAAGTGTGTTTCAGATTAAAAAGTTGGTACTCTCTGTACCAATGTTCTGCTGACCCCTGTTTCATTCAAAATGAAAGATCACAGACCCACTGGAGTTGATTGTGGAACTGTTCCTTTGTGGGTCAAAAAATAGAAACAAAATCATTTCATAGTCTTGAACAGACTGGTGTATTGATGAAGAAAAGACCAAGTGTGCTTTAAAGGTTTTGCATGAAATGACTACCTCCTTCTACCAATAGAGATTGGGTACAGAAAGCAGTTGCAATTATATCATAGCTTTCTGGTATTGCAGTTGTTCAACGTGTCGATGCTGTTGAACAGGTTCCTTGCAGAGAAATAGCTCCTCATATTCAGGATGAGATTGTCAGAGATGGGGCATGTTTCTGAAGGACAATTGCAAAAGCCATTACTGGTATTGATGACAATCATTTTGCAGCCCGTATGTCTTTAAGAATTTCATACTTGACCCTGCAAATGTTCTTGCCATTGGAAGACTTATTTGTGCTGGAATTTATTACAATATTGTTGCATTAAAAGCAGTGAGGAGTCACATAAACAGACATAAGCTATATTTATGAACCTCATGGTCGACTGAATATGAGGTAATTTCAGCTGCTGCAATGTTTCAAGTCAAGATTATGGTTTTTGCCCAATATTCCTGTTACCGTGATTGGCATACTTATGTGCCTCGGTTCACTAGCAAAATTTGCATGACACCCATGAAAGTCACGTTGTATCTGTACCACATTAAGGTACTTTTGGATGAAATTTTGATATTTTTTTAATTGCTGCTATTTTATAGTAAAGAAAAAGTTGTACAACTTGTGCTATTGTTAAATTTTTACTATGCGCTGTTTAGAAGTTATAGATCATTTAACTTTAATTATTGAAAGAAATTCCTGCATAACTTTTCATACTTTATACGCCATCTTTGATCTTGTGTCATTTCTGGATACATCTGTATATTATAAAATTGGCTGGAAAAATTAATTGCATGGTGGGGTTAAGATATGACATCATATTAGTCAAACCATTAATAAAAATGGCCACCAGTATGTATTTCCTGACTATTGTTTATTTAACTGTTTCATCTCGTGAATGCAGGTTCTACCAAGCTCTAAAACTTGCAATCGTGGCATAATGAAGGCAAACACTCAATCAAGTTTGTATGCAGTAAATGCTTTTGTGATACACTGATGTTTGAAAGTCATCAAAAGTTTGAGAGATTGCAGCCCATTTTGCAAAACTTTAAAAACTTTTGCCAAATGATGCAACATACGTCAATAGAAAATAATATTATAAACACAATGATATTACTAAAAATTAAAGTACTCTCATCATGTTCAAGAATTTTTTACTTAGTTTTCATCCATTTTACAAAGTTTAGTAAAGTTTATTGCATCTGACTATTAAAAAAAAATTGAAAAATTACATATTGTAGAAAAAGTATAAAGAAAACAATTTGTGTTCCGAAATTTAAATTGTGCGTTCAGCCCGTTGTACCTTAATCGTAATCACTATGATTTAGTGATACCTGTACTTGATTAGAAGCAGTGTAATGGCATTTTAGGCTTGCTATTTTAAAGTGGAATTGTTAAGTATCATTTTCTTGACCTTCATACAATTTTGGTAAGATCTTTCTCTGTGATGGTATATTGCAATCTATACCATGTCTTTTATTTTAGTTGATATAGTGCAATTATGACTTGAGATATTTTAGTGTTAATTTTGTGCAATGTTTAGTTATTGTTAAAGTACAACTGCATCTTGTTTGTTTCTGATTACTCTTGTAGGCTTATATTTTGCCACTTGAGTATGTAAATACTCCCTCTCCCTCTCTGATGTAGACAAACTGTCCACATTTGTGACATTTGCCTAAAACCTTTGCAGCACATTATGCTAATGGCAGTTTGTAATAAATGTTTCAATTAAAATACACGATGCTAATTATACAAACTGGTCATGTACCATATGATGTGTATGACATTTTGACAGTTGAATACAGGGTAACATACACTATTTAGTGCAGTACCACACATTGGGTGGCAGCTTATTAAAGTTCTACGAGTCATGAAAGTCACTAGAAATTTATGGTCAATTGCTGCGACAAGCTTTGGGTGGTAGTTGTTACATTTCACAGAGTGGTTTGGAAACTCTGCATGTAGCTACATGCCATACAATGCTTTGGGTGGCGGTTTTTGTTGCATTATACAGAGTGGCACATTGTGGTAGTGAAACTATGTAAGTAATACCAAGTGTTGTGTGGTGGCTTCTGTGTCATATTTAGAGTCACTAGTAGTGAAACAACATGCCGTGCCATGCTTTGGTGGTGGTTGTTACAATGTGCAGGGAGTATATAGCAAAATAAACTAAATGCTAAACCACACATATGAACAAGTATGCTAAGTGTTTTGAACTATATGTGGCAAATCAGAGAAAGAGTAACTGCTATAATGTTCTGCTTCTGTAAATTTGCAAAGTTGAGAGTTTTATAATTTATGGTCAATTGCAGCGACAAGCTGAACTGGAATTTGAGACTACCTCCTCGTTGTCAAGGTTGAGATTTATTGTATGATATGCAGTCCAGGTTTAGATGTATTGTAGAATAAAAGCAAATTGTCTCACTTCTAAAGTCCAAAAATATGTTGAATAGGTAGTGCTTCATTTTTTCATTTTGGGAGAGTTGTGAAGCATAGTAATTGGTGCTGTACGCAACAAAGTACTTGATTTATCTTTGTTACTAATGTACGCAAGCCAAACAAAAGAATCTTGCTTGTATTGGTTGCATTTGTTATGTGAATCTATATTTTGTACATGATTGCGTTAAACAGTAAGAAAATCTAAATTTGAAAACAGCTTTTTTTACATCAAGTTCGAGATTTGTAAAAATCAAATGTGAAAAATTGATCATGTCATTTTAAGTCCATTTTTAGTCATTTTCAGTACTGTTGGGACAATGAAGTTCTACCATAGTCATAATGTTACAGGTACATACATGTAGGCATGTCTTTGGCTAGTTATACTATAGTCATCATGTTACAGACATGTAAGCATGTCTTTCGCTCCTAGTATGCTGATTAGCTGCTTTAGTTTATTTTTGTTAGAAATGTTATGTACACCTATGTGCCTTGCTGGTCCACTCTGTTGCCCTAATTTGTAGTGTACAGCCATTGAGAACTTGTTTACAATAATAACAAGAACATAAAAAATTTAAAACAACAAGATTGAGTAAGATTCTGAATGTTCAACGATTATACAAAATGAAAATCCTACTCTCGTGATGCAAATTCTACTCTACAGTGTACTTTTAATGTTATTATTTAAAAGTTATGGATCACCTTGCAATGTAAAATAGAGTTTGCATCAGGAGAGTAGGATTTTCATTTCGTATTTTTGTTGGTCATTCGGAATCCTACTCACTTTTGTTTTTTTAAATTTTTTATGTTCTTGTTTGCATTGATTTTTTCATTATAATTTTTCAGTTACAATTGCGATACTTTTTGATTTTACACAAACAGTAAGTTTCTTTATTATTGTTGTCATTTTTATCAATTTACAGCATTTATGAGGGACAGCACTGATTGAATTAAATAGATATGGTGAAGGAATATCTACCATAGTGATTGACAAGTGAAATGATTACCATAGTCTTGACGTGACTCCTTGTTCAAGAAGCTCTATCTTCCAAGCAATCCTGTAGCTATTTCTGCAGGTTCTTCCTGTTGTCAAGTTCATATTATCACTAGTATTATAAACATTAATTAATTGTTTTGTATTTTTGAAATAAAATAATTCATTACACACGCAAGATTAATACCTTCTCTTAGCTGGAAAGCTCCACTAAGTATTGCAATTTGATTCCAAGCATAGCTAGCCTAAAGCTAGGTAAAAATACTTACCGTTCCCAGCTCCGAGCATGCGTAACCATGCCCAAATTTTGAAGCACATGCTTCTTTAATTAACAAAATGGCGGCACAAGGTAAGCTGGTGCAACCAAACAGTCACAGTATCACTTCTTCCTGTCTTGGAGAATGATTCTAGGGGACAAGGACCTGCGCATACCCTGTTGGAATAGAATGGTGTAAGAATTAGCCTTCTTATCACCATGCAAGATTGATATAGCGACCGACAGCTGGATTGACAGATCATGATGATAATGAAAAAAGGTGGCTGAACAAAACGGCCGCTTTACTGATCTTTATTTTTTCCCAGAAAAGGTCTAGAGCCACGCTAGTGGTACCATTGGAGTCTTCTTGTCAGGATAAGCTCGTCTAAGAAGTCTGGTTAGCAAAGGAGCTCATTTTCCCGGTACAGCAAGGCTGCCAGTCATGGCAGCCATTTTTTTGGGGGTGAATCCTACTTAGAAATGCCACCACGTTACTAATAAATTAACCTTTAGTAGTAACAATATGTTTTGTTATTAATAATTAAAATTATAAACAATTGATCATTACAACCTCATGGAATAATACAGTAACTTAAAACTAAAGATTGTAGAGCTAGTCAACTTTGTAGAAGTAGTACTCCCAACCAAGTTTTTCCGGACCTATTAAGGTACACACATATATGACATTAAATTTGATACACATAAATTTACATGTAGCTTGACAGACTGACAAAGGTGGACAGATGCTTGTAAAATTGCTCGCTACGCTAAACTCAAAGGTTGCAATGATGCATGTCACATTCTATTAATACATGTAAATGAACATAAATGAATACCGTATATCAGGAAATTTCTGCGTCACAAAGACATTGCGCCTTAAAATTTTGTGTGACTATATTTTTGCGAGCTTGTATAATCGCGAAAATTTTAATACCGTAAAATTTTTATACCATATAATTTTAATACTGTAAACTAGTTATTGTAATTAATTAATAATAATCAAAATAGCTGGTACTACTGCTGAAGTGAGATGGTTTTCTTCTTGCATTCGTGGGTATCATGTGTACCAGGACATCTGGGTACCTGTAATAGGTGAAGTCTTAGCTTGCTACAGAGAGAGGGGAAATGCTGTAGACAGATATGCCATTATGGTTAAAAAAATGATGAAATTGTGGGCCACTTGCCTAAAAAGATCTCTACTTTGTGCAGCTTGTTCATTCGACGAGGAGGCATAATCAAATGTGAAGTGACTGGCTCCAGAAGATATTCTTATGATTTGATTCAAGGAGGACTTGAAATTCCCTGTGATCTTCTGTTTGAAGGGAGGGATGAAGATATAAAAAAGCTGATATCACTCTTACCTCGTTAGTATAACTTAGCATGTGTAAGATCTGTATAATACACATTACTTGTAAATTATAGTGTGTAGGTCTAATTGAAATCAAACTAAATGTTTTTT
>NW_003546437.1:142761-173575 GCF_000090795.2 Amphimedon queenslandica | reverse complement strand
AGGATCCCTTACAGCTACAACTTTTCTTTTTATAATTGTTCCAAAGTCATCAAGTAACTTAATCTCTTTTAATGTAGCTTCATCAACTTCTTGAGAATCCTCATCATCATGATCATCATCATCATCATCCCTGGTAGTAGAACCATACCTTACTTTGTAATTTGTAAGCTAGAGTGTCAGTAACCATACTTTACTTTGTAATTTGTAAGCTAGAGTGTCAGGGACTGTAGCGTCCCAAAACAGAGGCTTTCCAGGTTCCCAAGGAACAAGGGTAAGACGATCAGGCCTTTTACCATGAGACCTAAAAAGGCCAGATCGCTCCAGACAAGAAGGAATTCCTGTAGAAGAGAGAGCTCGATGGAGGACATCGTTGATGGCTGCATGACGGTGGAAACGCATCCTACCCTTCTTACAGGAGAGCCAATGAAGTCCTAATGAGTCAATGGTGGCCCCACAGTGACGACAAGTGTGAGCAGCACAGAGTGGGAGTCCTAATCTCAGAGCAACACAAATCCTAACAGACATATCATCCAGACAGAGACCAAGGGAGGAAATAGGCACACACTGTCTCCAGGCACCAGACTCATCAGCTAAAACAGTGATGAGCCTAGGACTGTCAACATCATTCGACACAGACTCAAGCAAATTATCAAAAGTAGCATCCACCTGGGGCCTATCCCATGCATACTGGCTGCATTCCTTATCATCAGCTGGGGAGGTTAGGAATGGGATTGGTTTAGACCAACAAACCAAGGCCTCAGCCCGGTAAGGCAGAGAAGGAGGAATATCTGTGCTGGACAGAATGAGGTGAACGTGAGGAGCAGAGGCAGCAGCCGAGGACAAATAGCAAGAGGGTGCAGCTGCTCTGCTGACTGTACCCCCGAACCACCCAGCCTGATTGGCAATGAGGCCTGGGTCCAGGATGAGTCAGATATCAACGAATACATGCAGAACCTCACTTAACAAGGAACACAAGACATTATCATAAGTTTTAAGGGAGGCAGAGAGGAATGTCAGATAGGAATGGAGTAGAGAAATGAGACGAAGAATGGAGGAGTAACGCAGGAAGAGTAGAGTCATGTAGATAAAAAAGGGAAAATCATTTCCCCAACCGACGAAGAGCAGAAATCTTTTCATCTATGGCTAAGGTGATGCTGGAGGAATCACTGATGGGAGAACCTAGCAAAGTAGCAAAGCATAATTGAGTCACCACAGCACCAGGGTGAGCTGAGTGCAGTGATGTCATGCTGTCCAGACAATTAGAAATAATGTCACTCTTCTGGGGTTTCAAAACTAGACCTATTGACTCAGTTTTCTTAAGAGCATAGTCACAGCTCAAATGAGCAACTGAGCCACCCAAAGTGATGTCATCCAGGTGAGCTATACATAATGAAGATTAGAGGGGGACGAGAAACCTGTCAAGAACAATACAGAAAAGTAGGGGGCCCAAAGAGTCCCGCTGTTGAACACCTTCGGAGGAGTTCAAAACACATTGTTCCCAGAAAAGCGAGAAAGACACAGAGTAAGCTGAGAATACCATAGGAAAAAACGAGGGACAGACATCCAAAGTAGTCTGTAACATACAGTCCCTCCTCACTTTGTTAAAAGCGTTGCAAAAATCCAGCTTAGCAACAGAATCTTCAAAAGAGATGTGGTTGAGAATATTATGCCTAGCATGGACAGCAGCCTCCACACCTCCTTTAACCCCAAAGCCTAGCTGCAAAGGAGAAAAATAGCCAGACATATCCACAGATACCCTATAGCAGGCAATTTCGGCTAACAACCTCCTGAGAACACATCCAAGAGCGATGGGTCTCACACCACCATCTCGCTTGTTCAAAGCAATGAGATGAGCATCAAAAAAGAAGCGGCGGAGAACAGGATGGGTATAGCCCTCTAAAACAAGGGAGGAAAAGGCAGCCAAAACAGTGAGGAACAGAGAATGGGGAGAGTCAGGAGGGAATGCAGACAACATATTCTGGTGTTGGGGGCAAAGGCCATTGGGGCCAACGGTGGAGCCTAAGGGAAAAGAACTGATGGACCTCGCAACCTCAAGTTCAGCAACTCGGGATGGAGTGAGATCCACAGGAGAATGGGGCGAGTATTCGGGAGCAGAAGGGGAATGTTTGTCCAAGAAGGCCAGGTAAGTGTCTTCTCCAGACTCAGTGATGAATGAGTCAGAAGAGGCTAACCAGATAGCACCTCTGAGGTCTTCCTGTTTCCAAGTAACGGCAACTCTAAGATAATTATCAGATGTAGGAGAATGACAACGGAAGAAACGGGAAGTGGGGGCACTGGCCCTCTGGTGGACCATCACCCGCATGTAACTGCTTGTTGACCTGAGAGGCCAGAGACTGGTAGCGCCTACCTCTCTTCCCTGGTGAGTACAGACATCTGGGGGCGAACGAGAGAAGTTGCTCCCACGAAGCTGGCGAGTTATGGGCGACAACATTATCTAAAAGGAGGCACAGCTTGTTATCAGCAGGACGACTGGAAGCTTTGGGAAGGCGGCAAATGACTGGCACGCGAAGGTGAGGAGCAAAAGGAGAAGATGAGATGGGAGAGGAAGGAGCACGTGTATCCACCTGGTGAGGCGAGACAGGATGATGAGGCATATCTAAACTCTGGGAGGGCAAAACCACCCTGTGAAAACCAGGGCAACAGCTAGAGTGAGGACCATGTAGCCTAATTTGACCAGAGGACGTAGTACAAAAATGTTCGAGACAGACAGGACACTCAAACTTCTCTCCATCCACCAATTTAAATTATATCAATTTATTTATTAAATGTAACATAATGTTTTGTTGCAGCTCCCTGATTAGTTTTATCATGCGGTAAGATGTGCCAGTTGACATCTGTATTCGTTTCATTTTACCACAGTTTTAGCAATGGAATATATAGTAAGATGAAGAGTATTGTGAGATGTCTTATGTATCTTGTTATAAGTTATGATTCTAGGTTACATATTGCATATTCGTTTGATGATTATATCATTAATTATGGCCACAGTACTAGCCTGGGTTTTTACATTGCTTGCTGTTGATAATGTTTCTATTACTTTGCTCTACAGGTAAAATTACAGCTAGAAATGATTGAATGATTCAGCAATAATGTGTAACGTAATATCATATCATGGTGAATGTCTAAAGCTATTGCCTGATTGGTAACTAAATTAATTTCCAATGATAATCATAATTGTAACATTACGTTTCATTGTAGCTCCTTGATCGGGGGTGGTATGTCACACTGGAGGAGGCCTGAGTTTCCAGCTTCATAGGTTTTATATTGTAATGGTCTTAGCAAATGAATGCATTGTAATATAGATTGTGAGATTCTATAGTTTTTTTATTATTGTGCTATAGATTATGATCCAAGGCTATAATTGTTTTGATGATTACTGTATCTCATTAATTACGGCCACAATAAGTATTTTTTACTCATTATAAGTGATGTATATTGCATTGTAGGAATATTAGAGCTCAAGTATTTGAATGGTTTTACCTTGTTGAACACTCAATAATATTTGAGCATTTCTATTATAATTTCTTTTTTTGTGATTTACGCTGAAATATAATTGACTTTTTATTGTGGTATTTAATGAAAAAGGTTATCTTTTTACTTGTAATTAATAAAAGTTATAGTTCTTGATAGATGTATTCCTTCTGCCCCTACCCCTGCGGCCTCTTAAAGGCCTGCTCTTGGAAGATTGTTGTACTAAAGTAAAAAAGAGAGGGAGTGATGATGATAGTGGCACTGCATATTAGATCAATTACTAAATTTTACAATTTGACGGTTAATTTAAAGAAGTTGCCATACTATACTTAACCTCTGCTGTTGCAGAGCGGCCATTCCAGGGCCTCCAGCTTCTGCAGGTGGAGCTGGATAAAGTGCAGGAGCTTGTGGATGTGGCAGGCCTCCAGCTAAAGGGATTGCTGGAGGTGGTGGGCCTCCAGCTAAAGGGATTGCTGGAGGTGGTGGCGACCTCCAGCTAAAGGGAATGCTGGAGGTGGTGGTGGTGGTGGGGGTAGTGGACCTCTGGGAGGTGTTGGTAGAGCCCCTCCAGCTACTGGTGGTGGTGGCGGGCCTCCAGCTAAAGGGATTGCTGGAGGTAGTGGTGGTGGTGGCGGTAGTGGGCCTCTGGGAGGTGATGGTGGAGGCCCTCTATCTCCAGCTACTGGTGGTGGTGGAGGAGGAGGAACTCCATGCTCATTATCATCCATAAACTACCAACAAAATAAAGAAATATAATGATAGGTAAAATAAGTTTGTAACTGAACTGACTCGCTGCTTTTAGTGCTTTATCACAAAAAGTTGCTGTACTGCCAAGAAATTAAGAGCTGTGAGCGGACTCAGCGCCAGTGAGCGGATAAATGGCAACTGAAGCTGAATGTAAACTCATATTGTTTCAGAATCTTAGTAATGGTCAATTACGATTAATAATTATGAACTAGGCTATGAATATAATTAATGATTCTAAAATAATGATTCTATAATGCAGTAGGCTATATGTCTCTTATTTCAATATTCTTTTGTTCCAGTAATGAACTGATACCAAAGGCAAATTTATTATAATCAATAAAAAGGATTGTTTATTAAGAAATTCAATAAAAAGTATGGAAACAAGTAAATAAAAAATTCTTTTCAATAAGGAAAGGTAAGGCTGTCAAAAAGTAAAAGAAAAGGGGGTTGAATTCAATGACAATAATGATTAGGAGTTAACATTATTAATAATACAAAAATTTCAAACCCTACTTCGCAGAATTTCATGCAGGAGTATTGATTCCTTTAACATGACAAATTTCAATGAAAGAATGACAACCCAACTGCTTAGTTCCAGCCTACAAAAGCATGGCAAGTCCAATGACAATCCTAAGAAGTACATTCATTATTTTTAATTTTGTATAATGATACTGAATAACAAACATTGAAGAATGCAATAGCAAAATAAGTAATCTATAATTTAGACGTTTTAATTGTGATGACAATAATCTATTCAATCAATAACTGCTGAAATGCTATTTTATATCTATCACAATAATTATAATTAATTTACATCATTGCAATGTATAGTAGAGCAATCAAGAGGTATATATATATACATATACAGATTATTATTTAAAATAAAATTCTATCCACATTTTAGATTATTATTTTCCATGTCCAGAAATGAGTGGACACGGAATAGATTACAAAGCAATTTTCTCTGTCTATTATTAAATTCATTTTTAAGGGGCAGCAATGCACTTATCCTATATCTCTCCTTACAAAACAAAATATCAAAATGTGAGCATTTGTGGCTGTTCATATACTGGTGTTTTTGTTGAGTTTTATCTAGATTGGAGAAACTTTGGGTGGAACATTTCCTGTTTGATTGATGGGTAGTCAGATTCAGACATCACCATTTTCCCATTCATTTTATATTTAAAATTTCAATTTTTTGAATAGTTATAACAAAAGTTTTGACAAAATGTGAGTATAATTTGTGATAACAACATTTTTACAACCCAATGTTTCAAAAAAGGAAGAATAACTTAAACTTTGCCTGGAGCATATGTCAAGATTATACCACCAGATCCCGTTTAACTAGATTAATGATATTCATGTAGATACCGTAAAAACAACAAAATTTCTGGCCGCCATCTTGGGCGTATTAACTATACAGTAACCAATAGGCCAGAAAAATAAAATTGGCCTGATTTGGTTTTCCACGTAACTTAGAGGCTCCTAACTGTTGCAGTGGTAAAGAAATGGAGATTCAACTTAAAATCTTTTCTCCCTGGATGCAGCTCCTTTGCTCTGCTGGCAAAACGGTAAAATAACACCTTTTCCCCATTGAAGACTGTACAAAGTATACCCCCAACATGGCGGCCAGAGTAACTTTTTCAATTACAGTATCCAAATGAATATCATTAAAAAGTTTATAAATATCATGCATCTCATTCACAAGGATCTGGTGGTAGGGTAGTCAGGGGTACAACTGCAATGACGCCATTAATTTGCAATGGCTTCCGTGTCAACATAAGTGCCTGTCTCCTTTTCAAAACTCTTGCTACTTGCTTCTTAAGCTTTATAGCATATGATAACAGCCTGTTATACTTAAAACACTTTCTTGGCTTGAAGATAACAGTGAAGCTGGTAGCCCACGCAGCCTAGCTCAGTCCAGCACATGAAACTCCCACCACCATCTACATTGGCTACAAGTATTTCAGTGTTTTAGAGAATTCTACACTGACCACGTAAGTATCTGACATCTCAAAACAAAAATACCACGGATATTCTTTCTTAAAGCAAGAATACAACTGCCATATGTAGTCCAATGTAGCAGTGCCACGCTTGCCGTCTAAAGAAACAAATTTAGAAATAACTCCTGCTTCGTCCACAAGACTTGTAGAAAGCTGTCATAGTCCAATAAAGTCGCAGTTTCACACAATAATGAAGTGATATTGCTTCAAACAGAGACGTTACAACTCCATTTCTTGTCCACTATTACTGGTTACCATGGTAATATTTAATTATTTCAATGAATATCATTAAATTTTAATGACTAGAAGTTCAGTTCCAATTTCTGGACATGCTGCAAAGTCAGATTCAAATTTTTGTATTATTTTTATGAATAATAATTTTTTCTATTAATTAACGTTTATTATTAATAATTTAACTAATTATTATTATGATTGAACTCAACCCCCATGTTTCTTTCATTCTTCGACAACCCTACCTATTCTTATGAATAGAATTTTATTTACTCGTTATTTTAGCATTATTGTATTACTAATTTTCAAGAATGCTCTATTGAAAAATCTGTTGAAAAGGCTCATAAATAATTTCAAGACAGAAAAATGAAAAAAGTGTAACATTGAAGGCACATTTAATGAAGATGGACTAATTATATGAGAAAGCAGAATGATATAGCCGATTGTTGTCACATCATGGGATGTATGTGCACTTAATGTATGACACTATTATACAACTAAATAAAAATATTTAAACTGTCTTTCTAAAAACATTATTTTCATTGCTTACTGATAACAATAATTCTAGCAGAAAAATTCAGAAAAAAATTTTCAGTTTTACTGCCTTACAAATATATGCCATCTTTGATCTAGTGTCATTGCTGGATACCTCTGTTTATGAAAAAACTGGCATTAAAAGTTAATTGCAAGGTGGGTTAACTTATGACGTCATATTAGTCAAACCATTAATAAAAATGGCCACCAGTATGTATTTCCTGACAATTGCTTATTTAGCTGTGTCATCTGGTGAATGCAGGTTCTAAAAAGGTCTAAAGCTTGCAATCGCGGCATAATGAAGGTAAACACTGAATCATGTTTGTATGCAGTAAATGCTTTTGTGATACACTGATGTTTGAAAGTCAACAAAACTCTGAGAGATTACAGCCTGTTTTGCAAAACTTGAAGAGCTTTTGCCTAGTGATATACGTCAATAGAAAATAATATTATACTAACAATCATAACAATTAAAGTACTCTCATCATGTTAAAGAATTCTTTACTCAGTTATCATCTATTTTAAAAAGTTAAGTGAAGTTTATTGTATTTCACTGTTCAGAATAAAATTGAAAAATTTATATATTGCAGAAAAAGTATAAAGAAAACAGGTTGTGTCCTGAAATCTAAATTGCACGTTTAGCCCGTTGTACCTTATATCTAATTTGCAATGCAATAGTTGCATAAAGCTATCATCAAGTTGATAGATGTCAGAAACACATGCTTGGTGAAACCAAATATCACACAGCTGGTATTGTATCCAGTCACGATAACTTCCATTTTGTCATCGCTTTGAGTAAAGCAAATTCGACACACCTCAACTTTAACATCTTCAAAACACTTCCTAACTTCCTCTAGACTGGGTTTAGGTAACCGTGGTTTAACTTCACGTTTCTTTGTTGGTTTAATAAAATCGAAGTTGAGTTTCACTTATTGCATTTGAAGCTGGTCTTTTTGCTACCGGTAACTCAGTGATACTTCTACTTTCAAGAGATTGTATTACTGTAAATGCAGCATTTAAATGTTTCTTCCCAGTTTTCATTGCTTTAATATTGGTACAGTCTCGCAACACCAATTCTACCTTATTACAAGTAGAAATACCTTTGGAAATAGCAAGTAGGATCATCACGAGACAAAAGTCGTAAACGTTTGTACGTGGGTACTATCCATAGAAATAGCTTCATCTCAATTTTAATTAACATATTTAGTTAAAAAGTGGTCTGTGCACCAATCACAATGTCACTTTAAAAAAATTATTTAATTCATTGGTGTGTTCTACATCTTGCTGCTCATAGAGAAGGACAGGTGGTATATCAGCATTGCTTCTGGCAAATTTTACCCACATGTAAACACTACAGTAATCATTCTTATGATACTGAATCCTTTTAATGTTATCTTGGTGTCTTATGGTACGAATATCTTGACGAGAGGTAAGCTCAGCACAACCAACATCATCATCTACACCATCTCTTATCGAGTCGAAAGTAGCATTAATTGAAACACCATCATGAAGCTTGGCTGCAATCATTTGTCTAGTTGATTCTAGAAGGCGCAAGTGTGCCAATTGTGTTTCATGTAAATGAAAGTCACTGATCTCAGCCTCCACTTCTCCCGATGAATACTGTTGCCTTGCCATGATAAATGCTATGGAATTACATCCAATCTTGGAACTACCTTGAAGCATTAACGATCTCTTTTCTTTACCTCTTGAATTGAAAGAGCCAGAACAATTGAAATAATAGTAGTGACATAGGTAATGAAGACACTTTTCTTAGAGCACAGTATAATACAAAGTTTGAGGATGTATGTGTTTCAAAGTCTGCTTTTCACGTTGTAAATTCCTCCATCTTTTTATCAATGTTTACTTTCTCATTAGGAGCATCCAATAATGTTTTATCAAATCATTACTACATACAAACCTGCATGAATGTATAACTAGAGACATCAATGTAAACCTACTATATCACATACATGCATATACACTACATACTGTAATGAGTTCAATAAGTCTATAGCTAAACTAATAGCAAGAGTACATGTATAATTACCATACTATGTAATACCATGAGCTACTGACCTATTACATCCTGTAAAGTGACAATTAATATTTAAAACACAAGTAGCAGCTGTAATATCGGTAATTTCCAACGATTTAGTTGCAATGCATATATTTTTATGGTGACAAAGACCACTTCTTCCACACGTGGGGCAGGAGTATCTTGCCATGATTAAATGTAGGTGTGGTCACAGTACATGACATGCCACAGTGATTTACTGGATGATAACATCTTCTCCCTAATGGCATGTACCAAGTAGAAGAAAGCCATTTTCCTTTCCTGTGACACGGAAGACTACGGATACTTTTAATAAAATCTTTAAAGTGCTTTTTCTCCACATAATGAATTGGGCTGCTCCTACTACCTCTACCTGTTTGATGGGGCTGTAACTGAGCAAATATAAACGGACTGGGGTCAAACCTTTGCGAATGGGACGAGCAAAGCTTGTATCATAACTTTGTACAATAATCTCAAAATTGCGCCATAAGGCCCTATTGTCAATTATGGTGACAAATGAGTTTGCGTACTACTCATTTATTGTACATTTGCAGCTGTGCAGTGTATTGTAAATGATTACAATGTGGTTAATTATTATTACTAAGTGGTAGGTAATAAAGCAAATGAAAACATCTTTATCAACAAAAGTTGATGGGGGCCCCTATTCCCTTTAAACTCCTTCAAATACACCACTGGAGGTCAGTTTGTTCTGATAACTTTTGCGGCATGTTGAAGGAGGTCTGATAGGCTCTGCAGTTCCTTCATTGTTCACTTTTTCTTCCCTGAGTAACTGCAAGTTCTTCTTTCAGTTGTTACCTTTTCTTGTCAGGCAGTTGTAGCTGGAGTTTCTCAGCATCAAATATGATTCGGAGAAATTAAAGGGACCAGATGGGACCTTCTAGCTTCTATTGATCCAGGGGGAAGCCAAGCATATTCAACTCTTCCCCTCGAGCCCTCTGTGCCTTTATGGCTCGAAGTCCTTCACTTACACAAAATCATTCAGGTAGTGCATCACATTCCAAACATCATGTTGGCTCAGTATCCATTAAGCAGCATCAGTAAAAAGCTTCGGTGCACACATTAAGCCAAATAGCTCCACTCCACTCCACCATAGCAGCAACAATGGATGAGACATTCCAAATTTTTCTCTGATGTCTGCCTTGACAAAGAAGCCCCTTCCGACATGCCTGACTAGCATAGCCAGGTGGTCCACCGTTGCAGAAGAAATGGAAGACAACTGTTTACTGATCCCATCATCCATGCTCCTGCACTCTGGAGAAGACAGGTCTGCTTAAAGGCGCCACTTTCCAGGCTTTCCATTCTTTGAAATTAGGCTGGTGTAGACTGGCCTCTGCTCCATTTAGTTTCCTATTATCATCATTTCTAGCCTCGATTCCCTTGACAAGTTCTCAGAAACAAGCTGATAGTTCTGGTTGTCACAGACCATGTTCCCTATGTTGGACCCAAGGTTCCCCGCTGTCTACAAAATCCTACTCTACAGACCCTCGAAATACCTTTCACCATAAACCTGGAAAATTGCTTCTCCGAATGGTCTCTCAGTGTCAGCTCCCACCTTCCCACCTGAAAAGGTATTATATCTTCATGGAACCTGGGGGTTCAGGGCCCAAAGTAATACAAGACTCCAGCCATAGCAGCTTGTGGATGTATCTCTAATGACCAGTCGCCACATGGGTGCTGGTATGACCCGTCTGCTCTTTCACTAGTGCTTCATTGTCTCAGGAAAGAGAACCACCTACATTGTGAGTGACAATTGGTTCATCCTATGAAGAGGCATGTTAAGGAAATAGATTTCCACATTTCTCAACTCACAGTGATTCTTAAATAACTCATACTATTTTTCGTACTGTGCACAACTGCACATACATGTATCTTGCCCCCATTTAAATAATCCTATATTAAATAATAACTGAGGATGAGTGATAACGCATGCAACAATTTTGTACCTATATAAGTTCACACCCAATGGTGGAGGATGGGCCCAGGACGTAAGAATGAGAGTATATATGTGTGTAGATGTGAGTGAGAGTTGGTGAGGTAGACTAATGACTGATACCATCTTGAAATGCACAGTGTATTTCCCTATCGTCCTCTCATTCTCCAGGTAGTTTGTTGCTCTATGAGAATTCTCGCAACTGTAGCAAATATGAGCAAATTTGCATGAACCAGATTTTTCGTAATGACACATCTTGTCAAAATTTTAGGGATAGGAGACTCTAGAGCATTGATTGGACTGCCTCCCCCTATTTTTACTGCATTTACCTAGTAGGGCTTGGGTAGAGTAGACAACTTGATGAGATAGGCAACGTCCTTAAATTGAAACGAGTGCATTACCCATCTTTCAATTTCCTGTTGCTGCTGCCCACTTACGATAATTGGTGTCATACTGAAGCCACTGAGTTCCCGACACATAGTTTGAGACTTCAGTATTCAAATAAAAGTAGGCCAACAGGCCCATACGCTTGTCCATAGAAGTTAGCTCCTCTTCTAAAAGTATGGAAGCGTAGATCGAGAATGCTTTTGCTGACAAGACGATATCACTAATAAACTTTTGCCTTTGTTGGGAAGCCGCATTATATGAAAAGTAACCAAGCCTTCTCAATACTGCCAATGAATTAAATCCAGAGGTCCTGTATCAGTTGGGAAAGCTCCCACATCCTGATCCTCTCTATAATTTTAACTGAGACTGGCGGAAGACCCTCCTTGATTAGATCTGTAGCCATCACTGGCTCGCTTGCTAGTGGCACACTGTCCAAACTTTCACTTGGAACCAGTCTGGGCAGACTGGAGGAGCCATATATCTTTAGGGTTGGGTCTACTTTTAGCACAGCGAGGCTGCCTATACAAAGGCAGAAAGAAAACAATAACTCATACACATGGAAGAAGCCTCACCCTTTCACTATGGTGACGCTGACATAATCAGTGTTAAAGCAACATCCACTCAATAAATATACATTGGACAGCCAGGAGCTATCTCCTGCCACTTGTGGGAGAGTTGGCAGACTCATCACATCATGTCAGGAGACATGACTATGAAGCCACTTGCCTCTAACTACACTAGCCAGCTCACATCACTGACTAGACTCACACTTTGCACAAATCAGTACACACGTGGGTACCAATGCCATCCACAATGACGAATGTAGATGCTTTTTGTATTATGTATGCATGTGGCTGTAGCATGGTTTGAAGAGTGTATCCTTACCTCCCATGGCTGCCGCCCTGGAGTTGCAGAAGGTGTATCAGTCAGTGTATGGGCCTCCTAATGCTATAGCTGCCAAAAGGGCATCAGTAATTTGCAACGGTGCCGCAGGGGATAGCACGACCTAACCAGTCTACCCTGCACCAGTAGCTGTCGTGCCTTCCTCCTTTAGCTCATCCACCATACTGACTAGTTTTCCCAAGTTGACTAATATGCAGCAACAAGCTTTTTGAAACACTTTTACCCTATAGCTATTGACAAGATGAGTGCTCGGTGACCTATTCTACTGAGGTAATGCTCTCTATTGTGCATGTGTGCTAATGCAAACTTCACCCCAAGTTAACCTTGTTTAACCATTGCTTAAACTACGAATAAACAAGGAACAGGGACCCGGAATGCTACCCTGGTGCCCCTGAGCATACTGAAAGCCAATTACAATTGTGAGCATTGATCTGAACACATTGACGTCTCTTACTTAAGTATAACTTGAAACAATACCACACAGACCTATGTATGCCAGCTTCCCATAATTTGAGAAGTCTAACATGGGGTACAGAGTCAAATGCTTCCTTTATGTCAAGTAAAATATCAAACTGATGGCCTCTTTCTAAAAATTGAAAAGTATGATGAAGATGGAGTAACAACTGTATTACAGTAGATGTATGTGGCATAAAGCCAAACTGCAGACAAGAAATAGAGGTTTTAGCCAAGTGACATGACACTATATCAAAAACCAGGTGTTCAAAGACTTTATACACTGCAGAAAGGAGAGATATTGGGTATCCCCGGTATTTGAAATTTGAACAATTAGATGCTGCTTCCAATCATCAGAGACACTTGCTTTATTAATACAGATGGTAAACAAATGATGCAGAGGCTCCAGCAAAGGGGTTGCTGCATGTTTTAGAACATATGGGAAGATATTATCACAGTCCATTGCCTTAACACTTTACGGTCAATAATGCATTAATGCATAGATCTTAGAAAGTGTCAGTAATGCATTATGTGTTGAGATGCATACTGCTGCTTAAAACTATTTATAAAATAGTATGCTGCAGAAAGTAAAGGTATCGTAGGCTATATTAAACCTTCTTCTACTTTATGTCTAAGTTATAAGCTGTAGCTGGTTGTTTTGCAGTGTTACAGATGAAGGGTGGTCGCTAAAAGACGGAGTTCCGACTAATATTTATGCTATAAGATGGAGTTGTGACAGATTTTTGCTAAAAGACGGAGTCGGACATGCAGTTGCGATGGAGATTTATGCTAAAAGACAGAGTCGGAGATGGAATTCTGACTGAGATTTATGCTGCAGAGACGGATATACAACACTGAAAAGCGGAGGGTGGTACAAAGATCTCACAGAGTCTGCCATACTATGTCTACTGTGCGCTCAACGCCAGAGAATCATGGAGAGTTAATACGATTGAGAAGACAGCGAGATTGAGATTTGAAGCTTAGGAGACATTGCTAATAGATCTACTGTAGACGATGCTGACAATCAAGAAATTATAAAAGACTTTAGTGATGAACCAGGTGAGACTTGAAAACAGACCAGTGAGAACTCATACATGTAACCATCATGTGAAGCACAGTTTGGCTTTGTGATTTTATGTTATTTATTTGTGAAATGAATCGAATCACAATGCAATTTACGATTATAACACATTATTATGTGTGTATATAGTTTAAATTATCATAGCATTAGCACTGGGCCTGGCAATGACATTGGAATGACGTCATATGTTGTACTTCACTTCATATGTAGATGCAATTACTCAGTAACTTGAAATATATGGTACAAATGACACAGGAGAAAAGCAAACCTAAATCATTTAGCTGTGGACATAACCTCACTACAAAAGCAGTTATTCGTATTTTCAGGAAGGCTACTACCAAAAGAAAGCAGAATTTTCCGAAGCTCCACCTGTTTTGCCAATTGAAGGTCAGATTTTTTTGTATTCCTTGGGAAAAGAGAAGACAATTTGGCGGAAAAGGAAAATGAAACTAACGTCAGTGTGCTTTATACTTTTATGTCTATTAAAAAAATTTTAGATGTGATCAGTACAAATGGGTGTATCCAGGTGTTTATGAAGTTAAGTGTAACGACATTGTTTTGAAGAAAAGATGTAATGCTATCGTTGATGAATCATGATCAAAGGAAAAAATGGAAATTTCCATTATTGGGAAAACTGTGGAAACAAGGATATGTATTAAATGCATTACACAGGTGACCATATACGGCTTAAACATTTCAAGCAGAGAAGTGCCAAGAAAATTCATCAGCAGATCAGCTCTAAGTGTAAAAGAAAAAGTATGTGAAACATAATGCAGTCACATAATGTATATAGCCACTCTTTTTCTAGGTATTTCTTTCTAATCCTCTGAATGCTCCAAAGACAGTGCACACAGACATGTGAATCAAGACAGATGGGGACAGAAACATGCAGTCAATACACCAACTGTGAAACAAGTAAATTGCTGCTATCTCAACACATGCAGCTACAGTACATGTATTCACACTTACCACTTACCACGCGTGCATGCATTGCTACCTTTTGTTGACTTATTTTACTTAACAGGTCAGAAATTTTAAGAATGCAACTAATAGGCAACACCGAATGTGACACAATGTTCTTTAAAACATGCACAAGCTGCATGGGCAACTAGTACAAGTTGATAGTAAAGGCAACAGTAACACCTTTATCATCTATCTAATCTCCATACCAAAAAAATTTGTTTTATCTCTTACCACATTCCCTTCTGCTATCTCTAGAAACTTTGCTGAAAGTTCAGTCATCTCCAGTGACTTCAAATTATGATACTGTATTTAATGTTGGCGATTTCTATTTTTCCACTGTTACTAAGTTTATTTGAAGGTAACTTAATCGTTCCTTGTGGTTATTTGCTGCATACAGGAGATTACAAGTGAACCATCATTTTCTTCTAGGAACAATTACAAAAGGTGGTTTCTCAGTTGTTAAAAAAAGTCAATGTGATGATTTAAAAACTTTTATGCCCAACTGTGAAAGGGTTAAAAGGGTTTAAAGGGCACACAGCTGCAAAGGTATCTTGTACAAGTATTAAAATAGAGTACAATGAGGAATCTGGGAGATACTGAGGTGGTGCTGCATCAGCAGAAGATCCCTTGCCAAAAACAGAGTTAAGGAATTTATTCAATAGATTCGCAAATCTTTTGCTATTATCAGCACGCTGTTAAGGTATAACAGATGGAATAGTAGAACTCCCAGAGAGACTCCATAATAGGGCAAGAGAGTGTCCTACAAACTATACTACCTTACTGCAACTGTGTGTAACTGTTAGCTATCACATCAGCATCTTTTCTGCATATTTTTATGATCAAACAAGATGCTAATTTGCCTTTTTGAATATCATTATGAAAATTAAATGACACTTTTGTTCATTTTAATACTGTTCTGTGAGGGAATTAGTTATTAATAACATGGCAAAATGGAGGATACTACTGTGTAGCTAGAAAATTTACATTGCTAAAATTTGGCGAATTGTCTCCAAAAGTGGTTCAAAAATCAAAATACTGAAGAAATGTTAAGTCTGTGTATGCTTTAATTGAGTCTTATCAAACAAAAGACTAAAAATTAGGCGAATGAACCTTAATTTGCCAAAGGTTTACTTCACCAAATTTTCTATCTATATGGTAGTTTAGAATCATCTCGTTATAATCCTAATGAAGGACTGAAGGTTTTACTTTGCAAATCTTAGCAACACTATACAACTTACGGTTGCTGTTCAAAAGGATGCTATTGAAATGAAAAGAAAACCTTGTATAGGATGAAAGTTGCAACATCAGGCAAGAAGTCTTGGATAGGGGATACTGATTCTACTAGAGGAGTGATGCTGATATTGTATTTCTGGTTTTCTTAAGGAGGTAGGGTATCTAAATTGGCATTCTTTATAAGATCCTCCTCAATACATTTCAAAAAAGGATCTCGTCTCAAAAAAACAGTTACTCAACTGATCATGCACACAAAATTATTAATAATGATGAAGTGCATTGTGAACTCTCAAAAACACTCCACAATTGGCACTAGTCAACCATCATATTATATGTACACAAATTATGCAGACATAATAAGACTCAAACCAAGAATAATAACTAATAATCACCATAAATACATACATGTTGAGTTGTCCATCAAGAAAGTAACATGTGAGTAATTGAATCTTGATCAAGTCCCGAACTAACACAGCTGTACACCATTTGGATCTTCTTGGTGGTGGGTATTCTGGCACTGTTGATCTAGGTCCCTTCCCTTCAGAAGGTGGCCTATGGACATCAAATATTTTCTCACTCTCCTCTGGTATAATAAACTAGAATTAGATTCCTCCAATGGTGACTGTCTATGCAGATCTCTATTCACTTGAATAGGATTTTATTTCTGAACTGGCCTATTGAGAAGTTTAGTGTTTTTCAGACCAGTATATACTGTTACTACTGCTATGCAGATCTCACCATCTCTACCTGAAATCACTTCTTTAACTTGTCATGTTTTAAAATCCTCTTGTTTTATCCTCACTGTGAACCACAAATACATTTCCTAAATGTATCTGCCCTCACATTATGCACTGTCAAAACGTCAATCTGTGTGCTTCACGCAGCTCTAAGAGTTATTCCCTCTGCCAACAGATCCATAACTGACAACTAGTTCGACTGATTGAAGATATTCTTCTTGACTGCAATTGTGCAGTGACAAAAAATCTTCCTCCTCATCACAGCATATATGATTAACAACGAATATCACCTGACCTATTGATTGTTTGTTATAACTTTAGATAAACAAGGAATTTAGAAATTTTGTTTGCACCATTAGAATTGCTAGGTCCTTCCTGCCCTTCAGATAAAAAGATCAGGTCAAAATGATAAGGCCTTAGCCTTTCTGGATGTCCCTGTATAAACTCAATGACACTCCTTTCACCACAATTATGCAGCTAGAACAGGCAGAACAAATTCAGCTGCTATTATCTGCATCCCTTCTGTGCAACAAAAACAATTCCAAATACCAAAAATACATGAAGAATGCGGATATGACGTAGTTATTTATTAATTAAAGAAAGCCAGGGGTCAGGTGAAAGTGAAAAAACTTCAAAAACTCTGCACCTAATTAACATCAAATGATTTGATGTAATTGGTTACTTTAAATTATCTTGAATGTTATAGGACAGTGGTCAAGAGCTGATACGTATTTTAACTTCAGTAGTAACTGTGAGCAGTTCTTCCTGTGTGAGCCTTGATCTTTCAATAATCTTGTAGCGACACCTCTTAACTGAGAAAATTAACGTTTCAAAAACACCATCCCACCAAGGAGATTTCTCAATATGGAAGATCCATTTGATTTTATACTCAGTTAAGAAGGAACTGGAATCTTTGTGTTCATGATTCCTCGGAGTACCAGAACAACTCTCTTGAATGTCTGTGTTAGGTGATAAAACTCTCCGAGGTAGACCTCTTTGGGCGATATAACTGTTAAATGACCTATAGAAAAACTCAAAAGACAAGTTCTGTAAAACATCTAAATGAATTGCCCTAGTAACACAAGACACAACCATACTTTCCCACCCACTTCATACTCACTACTCTTAACAAATAAGGGTCTAGCAAAATCTATGCCGGTATAACAAAATGGTGGCTGCTTAGTTACACTAAGAGGGGGTAAATGGAGGCATTTTTAAACAGCATAAACTGGT
Source organism: Amphimedon queenslandica (assembly GCF_000090795.2). Lineage (NCBI taxonomy): Eukaryota > Metazoa > Porifera > Demospongiae > Haplosclerida > Niphatidae > Amphimedon > Amphimedon queenslandica. The sequence continues at coordinate 155,574 of NW_003546437.1, read as the reverse complement.
CTTTCTAACTTTCAACATAATACACACTGGCCTGACAAGAGCTCTTGCTCTGAGTACACAATATTGAGCTCGTAGCTCAAGTAGTGTTTCTTTCACTCCATTATGAAACAATCTACTATATGCCGTAAGCACACAAAGCAAAGACAAATGATTTTTCCTAGGCAGAGTAATTACTTGTTTTGTGTGATATAAAAAGATCAACATTAGACAATTTCTCCCCACAACGCCAAAATCCTTCTTTATCAACAAAAAATTGCAGGTGAGCGTTCCATTGCTTAAAACTTTAACAGCTAATAACTGCTTTAGTGCGCCTTTCACCCACATGATTTCTGCCTCATCCATAAGGACTCTTCCATTTCATTACTTCAATAAATTTTGGGACATAATCTGTGATTAAAACCAGTATGACATAAGTACCATATCTCTGAATATTCATAATATTGGAGACTCCTATTTCACTATCAAAAATCCACACTTTCTTATGTCAGTAGCCGCCAATTAAGATATGCATTCTTCAGAAATTGATCATCATTATCTTAATGACCATCCAAATCTTCTAGGCCATTCCACCATAACTATATGTCAATTAACTCTGTTACCATTGTGCCATGGGAGGGAATGTCCTCTGGGTTGTACTTCACAGGACAGTACCTCCAGTTGCTATTTGGTACTCTCTCTTTGATCTCTTTCACTCAGTTGTATACAAATGGTTTCCACTCTCTCCTTTCCCCCTTAATCCAGTATAAGGCAACTCTTGACTCCATGTAACATACAGAAGGCAATAGATTAATTTCCGTATTCAATGCCTCATATACACAGGCAATCAATCAAGAATGCAATAATGCTCCTAGCAAGTCAAGATGGGGCATAGTCTGATGTTTCATTGGTGCAACACAAATGTTAAACACAAGAAATGACATGATGTTATCAGAATCATCACATTGGAAGCATACAACAGCCATATAAACTTTCACTGAAAAATCACAAATCCAGCAAGTCTACATTTACTTGTAGCATTGATTTCATTGAAATAGCACCTAGGTATTGTAACGGGATCACTTTTACTAATACCAAAAATAAGATTGGTCCAACAGTCCAAAAAACGACCTATTATTGCTTTACCTTATCCCATGTTTGCGCAATAAAATCCTTGTTAGAGAGATTAAAAACATAGTAACAGGCGATACAAAAACCAACCAGATCATAAACTTTGCTAACAACACTAAATACGTGTTGCATAGTGGGATTATGTATGTTAGCTTCATCAGCAGTACTTTGCAAATCAATCAAAATTCATCATCTTTTATCATCCAAGTAAGACACAATACCTTCTGAGACTCCCCCCTACTTCAGTGCTCATAGACTCATACAAGAGCATACATACTTTCTTAAGGTTAAATCCTCCATTGGCCAGCATTTATGAAAACATTGAATGTCTTAAACGACTGTCTTGCTGCTAGTACCACTAATCACATCATCTACAGAGATGGAGCACAATGTCTTGTCTGCCACAGTAGGATAATGCTCCTTGAAACCTTCATGGTGGTAGTGCATGGGCGTAGGCAGACTATGAAAGAAGGTCAAGCAAGGAGGGAAAGTGCGCATGCGAAGCGCGCCAAAATTTTTGCCATGCTTCCTTTTCAACGTCTGAAATATGGAGATTTTACACTATCTAACATGCATACACAATTATTATTGTTTTATCGTAATCGGGTAATAAGAAGAGATTTTCATGATATGGTGGCTTTGAAAAAAAGCCAGTTAACAAAAAAATGTGGAGGAAACTCGACTCTGACTGAGGATTATCACTGGAGTTCTTGAGAGAGTCAGCAAACTTGGTGACTACCATGTTTAAAACAAATTTCTATATATAAAAGAAATAGGTGCAAAAATTGAAAAAAGGCAACATGGAAGATTGATGTTAGCTCTCATGTTATCTCGTCATTTCATTAATTAACTTGGGCGTTACTAATAATTATTAAGTTGCTTAATTATGACATCATAATTCATAACTTCAATAAAATGGCTGCTGCTACAGCTCTGGCTCTCTCAGCTTCTTCCTCACTCCTCAGGCTCTGTGACAGTCACAGACTGACAGTATAGTTCCAGTGACCAACTACACCTGTGGTAATAATAGTCTGACTGTCACACACAGTGACACACTCAGTCTTGCCCAACCACCTTGCCCAAGCTTCTGCCCTCAGACCACAGAGTCAAGTTGGGCATTGCCCCTATATGCCTGACCCTGCCTATGCATATGTGGTAGTGCAGAGTTGCATTGAATAAAAAGGAGCTAGCTGTGACACAGTCACTCTTGAATCGCAATACCTTGAGGCACAAAGGGGGATCAGTGACCCACAAAAAAAGCGAAACAGCTCCATCTGTAACAAGTACTTGAACCATCAAAATGGCCATTTCTACATCAGCTATAAAACCATTATATTGGCATCTAAATAAAATTAAAACATCTAAAATCATTTAGACCTACGTGCAAACTGTCATTAAGTGATGGCCCACATGACTTAGGTAAAGCATCAAAGACAAGTTGTAATTTTGTTGTTTGTCTCTTTTAACCACAGCATGATGTGGCAAATATTGAACACAATGACCCACCAAGTGTGGATCATCCACTAGTGTAGCAAAAACTGAGAAACCTCTTCAGCAATGCAATCAAGACTCGCACCAAACTGGTCTATGAATACTCCAGTATATGATTGTAGTGTAATGTCAAACGGGATGGTAGTTGTACATTAATTGACATAAGTTTCATAGGCCTGGACTCCATGAAAACACAGTCAAAGCTATGTAACTTCAAAGAAATTGTAAGTCTCAATTACTTCCATGCTTACCCATTCTAGCAAATACTTCTTTTTCAATTTCATATACATAATTAAACATTTGGTTGTTCTTCCACAATCTAGGTAAATCCACAACGGCTGAGAGAAATGGGCAAGTAGTGACATTTCCATCACAAAATTTCTTCTTCCTAAAAGGCTGCCTACAAATCCATAATGCAAGGTGCTTTAACAGCCAGTATTGAAGGAGTAATTGTAAGCCAATATTATTAATTTAGATTGTTCCATTTATAACAGGAGCATGGTATCAAGGGCTATGCATGGATCTTTTGCATCAGTTAAAACATGCAGAACTCATCACTTGGAGTTTCTATTTCTAACATGTTACTGTCACTATGGTTCACTACTTTAAAGTGTATTAATACTGCACATGACTTACAAAGCAAGATGTCAATCATCAATGAACAGATGAATTCATAAAGTTACAAACAGGTATTAGTCAATGCATGAAATCTATCATTTGTAGTTCACAGGAAAGGTACTTTTGTTTCTATATCATGACAATGTTAATCAATGCAGTCTCAGAGTACAGATTTTGGGTCCTCTTTCACTCAGTTCCATTCCTATTTGTAATTTACTCACAAGTATCATAGTCATCTATATTTAGTTAAAAGTGAAATTATGGCTATTGTTGAAGACAAGAGTCAATATGGCTGATTCATGTGAATAGCTATTCAATTTCAGCAACAAAGTTGGCAGTTTGTGCAGAGGTGCCATTTATATACCATTCCACTCATATATTACCTTGTGAAATGCAACGCTGTAAAAAATGAATTAAATCGAGGGATAATTGTTAGCATAAAGGAACCACTATTACTTATTGCAATAATAATTTCCTCTAATATGTGACGTAGCATTCGAAAATGGTGTAGTTGGCAACGTTGGTTGCCATTGACATAAGCACCAATGAATGTGTAAAAATTAATTATTATCATAGTTTCTACAGACTTCTTTAAAAGTATATTTAAAGGTAGAGAGAACCTCTATAACTCTTAATGAGAACCCAGCTGAGTATGAAAGGTCGTCAAAACAATGATAGGAAACTAAAATGCTTGGAAATTAATGATTCTATAGTTAGTGACCTTTCATTCTAATACAATATACATGTACCTTATTGACAATAAATATTAACTGTGGCATATCTACGATATTTGCACTTTACATACACACTAACACCAACATACTTTTCACTAATCACATAATAATGAAGTGGTTCTGCTGGGCAAGGTAACTCACATCCCCCTTGTAACATGGACATTACAGTATACATTCCTAGTTCATAGTACTTATTGGCCTGCTAATAAAGAAACCAATCCACTCCTAACATCCAAACAAGCATACCATGCAAAGCTAAATGCTTATACCTAATGATGCTTATGTGCTTTGGTCAACATGCAGTTGAAAACTTTTGAAGTTACATGTACTTGCATTGCATGTAAAGTTAAATATTGACTACAGTCTGTATTACCTGCAAAGCTGTCACATTTGACGCCATATACTTGCCATTTCCACCTCTCATATAGTATTGAGATGCCTCATTAGCCAACAGCATGAAGAATACTCTCCTTGGGCCTCCAGAGTCAATACTACTCTCTCCAATGAAATTTATCTTTTCAAAAATTAATTGAAAAGCGAAAACATTACAGCTATTATTAATAATCGATTACTTTTAATGTCTTGCTCAGATTCAACTTGCCTTTTTAAGCCTCCTTATTGCATCATTTACCACATTCCTTCTCACTTCCATGCTTAACATCTTATAGCTGCTAGGAGTTTTGTTGAGTTAGTAAAGGACTTCTTCTAAATGTGAGTGGGACTGGGTTGTACTTTAAATGCTGAACAATGTTGAGTATCAAGATAATCACTGTAATACAATGATGTACTGTTTTGCACCTATTACTGCATTTTTAGACAAATTAGCTTTGATAGCGCTACTGTTAACAATCTCTCTCAATTTCATCAGATTAATTATTCATTGAGTTCAAACAATTTATCAGACACAAGAGGTCTATTTCATAAATGCATAGTAGTTACAAATTTTGTGAAAAATATAACAAATTAAAAAAAAATTCATGCATAAAGACATACAATACAGGCATAAAATGTTGTTACAAATTAATCTAGTATAGGAAGACTTGTACATCTAATTGAAGGTACTTCTTTGTCTGAAGAGTAGTCATGGACAGTAAGGTCAAAAACTAGTTCAGGTAGTAATTCTTGGTGGCTTCTAATAAATATACAGTGCACACATTACATATATGTATGGAGTTGAATTTTAAGTCTTGCTTACTGCAAATGGGACTGCAATAGAGCTAGAGGGATGTTCTTACCACACGTAAGGCATTTTTCCAAAGGCTACAGTAACAAGAATACAATAATGTTAATATTTGGGTATTCCCCTTCAGAAGGGCCAAAACAGGTGCTATATCAAGATTGTGCTGCAATGGTAAATTACATGTCCGTGAGGTTCAAGCACGCACTTGTAGCATTCTCGATGACGAAAGAGCTGTTTGTCAGACAAGTTCCAAGATCCATGAGTTAGCAAAACAGACATAGAATAAAACCTCCACCATTTCCCAGTCTGAGGAACTCTTACAACAGCTTCTCCCAAGACAAATATGGGCCTATATAAAAATCATCAAACGCAATAACCTTTTCGCCTTATCCCACTTTAAGGAGAATGCCCTTATCAGTTGTGGGGATGCGAAGCCAATCCTTGTATGCTAAGCATACAAAATGATGCCTCCACAATAGACATTACTCCTTTCTCTTTCCTTCCTTCTGCATTTCCTTTCCTTTCTTGTACTTGAAAAAAAATTTGACCTCGTTATTCAGGTGGCGGGTCCCCCTGTGAATCATATATAAAGTTTTAATAATATTGTCAGTTCTAATCGTATTCATAGTTTACATCATCACTTTATCACCCACACAGAAACAGAATTATTCCCTTCATGAGCAATACAACATGTTGGCATACTCTGTGCAAGTTGTTTTAGACGTTTTATAAGAGATAGAGTGGCTATTTGTGGTATGTGGGAAGTTCTTTTGCCTAATACTTCATATGTAAGGAGTCTTTTTGAAATAGATTCTTTTATGGTGAGTTGTGGCCCATTTTTACTCCACTGATAGTCACATATCAACTCTGGAGCCTCTTATTACTAAATGCCTCGGTGTCCCTATACAGGAGGTAAATGAAAGGAGTTTCTGTGAAGCACAAAGCTACATAGTAATAGCCTATTGCCTATATAGTGTTGGCAAGGTGGCTACTTTCTTATTACTTTTTCGCAAGTACTTTCACATTGTCTAAGATTTATTTGTTAATTTGCAAATACACTTCTGGCATATCTAAGTACCTGCAGAAACTGCTACCATAAAGAACATTGTGTAAAACAACTTGCAAAGTTTATAAATACTTAATAAGAATTGCTTTACCCACCCCCTTAATCTTTCCCTTGTTAGGAACGGCCACCAGGGCAGCTAGGGCCTTATCAGTTGCTTCGAAGACTATAATAAAGGACATATATCATCTCAGTACGCTATATCACCCATTACTGTAAACATTCTGACACATTACACACACTTAAAATTAACACAACATTGCGATAGTACGGAACATTGACACGTCCACTGGCACTAACAGCACTACTAGATTCTTAAATATAAGATGATGAACTTTACCTGTGATTGGCCACGCAGGATCTAAAGTGAAAGCCATTTATAATTGTGTAAAGTTATGCAAATGTATATGGTAACCTTTGGTTTGGACAAAGATGAAACAAATTTTATTGCCACCTTAGGTTTGTCAAGCTGCTCTTGAGAGTCAGAAGATATTTTAACATGTGCTCTGAGCTAGGTGGGTGTACATCACGTTATCTGGTTATCATTATGATATCAGGTGTGCATGAATGACGTACATACGTGTTGGGCTGAGGTACGGTCAGTACAGTGGCCACGCAATGGCATACCCATGGCGACTAGATTTGAGCCACACTGACACTAGCCAGCAAGACTAAAGCCTCCTGGGTATATACTCAGGTACAGTAGCAATTACAGAGCCACTATTGAGCTTACTATTTTAAGTAAGTTGAGATTTTTAAGTAGCTTGAGTGTTGCAAAGCAATTTTTGCTTTCTTAATGTGTTATTTTTTATTATCATATACCAAAACGTCATCAATGTATACACAGGCAAACTCAAGACCATGAAGTACCTTATCCACAAAACACTGAAATGTTTGACCTGCATTTCTTAGGCCAAAGGGCATATGAGTGAATTTAAATATTCCAAAAGGCATGGTCACTGCTATTTTAAGGACATCTTCTGTAGCAACGGGAATTTGATGGTACGCATGAACAAGATCTAGCTTCGAGAAAATATAAGTATCGTGTAAAGTGGATGCAAAATCCTGAATAGTTGGAATGAGATATTGGTCAGGTACTGTGATCCTATTGAGTGCGCTATAGTCCCCGCATGGTTGCCAATCACCACTAGTCTTTTTTGGGAACATATTTAAGGCAGAGGACAATTAACTGGAGGAAGAACAAATGATTCCCAGTTCCATCATGTGAGAGAAATCTGGACGAGCAATTGTTAATCGTTCAAGAGGAAGTCGTCAAATTCAAGCAGTGCAGGGAGTCCTGACATCTGAATATGATGAAAGGCGTTGTGCTTGTTGGGAGTATTACCTTTCCATGGTTGAGTTAATTTAAGATACCCTAAAAGGAGAGATGAAAAGGAGTTAAAGCAAAAAAGAGGGTTAGGGGTATCATGCATTACATGATAGTTTGAATATTTGTTTCAGAATCTATAAGTATATTACGACGTACATCAATAATGAGACCGTGGTGTTGAAGAAAGTCAGCACCCAAGATAGGCTGTTTCACATCTGCGATAGTGAAAATCCAACAATAAGTTCTATGAAGATGCAGATTAAGAGTGATGGAGTGTTGACCATAAGTGTGAATTTAAGGGCCATTGGCAGCTTGAAGTGTGAAATTAAATGAATGACGATGTCGCTCAGACTTAGTAGGAGGAATTACACTGACTTCAGCACTAGTATCTACAAAAAATTTGAGACGAGAGGTCTATGAATAATGTAGAACAAGTGACTGTGAAAGCTGCAGGAAACGTTGGCCGCCATTAACTCCCTGCTGGGTCGTTTCCTGAGTTCCAAGTACAAGGCGGGACACACTTGGCAGCTTTCTCATTGAAGCAATTGTGATACCAGCTATGAAAGGAAGGAGTCGCACTAGCAGAGCACAGTTGAGAATTCCTTTAGAACGAGAGCGAGGAGGTCGCTGGTGACACAGAACAAGTGTCTGAAGATCACTAATTTGAGAGCGTAATTGTTCAACCACTGCTGATAGCTGATAGATGATACATTGGGAAGATCTGCTTTATAAAACTCTGCTGCTTTCATGACTGTATCAGAGACACTGGAGGGATCCTCACTTACCATTACAGATGGAACCAAGTACAGACCTTGTTATGCATTTTTCTGATGCTAGGTGAATCTATTGTTAAGCTCAGCAAGATGGTCTAGCATTGGCATGGAGATAGTTCTGCAATAAAATTCTGAGGGATTTGAAGGAGGAACATTTGTTGTTAGGTGCTGACGACTACATGTTTGTGGTACTTTTGGTATAGTTCCCACATCAAGACACATTTTAGAAATACGATCAAACCAATTGCTGTGATATAAGTCATTACTACATCTCACCTGGTGTAATGTGGATGTTACTTTATTCACCTCAGACACTGCTTGAACAATGTGTTTGGCTTCCATTTGAAGACAAGTAGTATGACCTCTAAGGTACTGCATACACCTGTGAGTGATTATTAGGGCTGAGATAAATTCTGTGGAAGTAATGGCGATTATTGTGGTACTGACATTGACCAAAAAATCATTAGACCACATGGAGGACTGTTGAGATAAAATGCTCTCATAACAAGCATCAATTGATGAGAGGAGGTTTGAGACTATATCAAGGGCATCAATCCTTTCAATCCATGTGGTTCAACATAGATCTTTGAGCTTCTGTACATGAGACTTAGTTTGGACATTTTGAATAGCTTCTTCTATCTTCTTGTGTCGCTTTAAGTGAGCAAACAAAAAGATTGACAATCAATTCACAACACTAATCATGTTGTGAACACTTTTCTCCTCAAATAAAGCTACAACTGCTTGATTCAGGCAATGGGAAGCACAAAGTAAGAGGATACTGAGACTGAATAAGAGCTGCTGCTCCCTTGGTATTACCACTTATAATACTGCTCCATCAAATGCCTGTCGACGCAGCTTTGATAAATTCAAGTCATCAATGAGAAACTTGAGCATCATGTCACTCAAAGCTTCACCAGCAACACCACTATCGCATTCCAGAAAAGCAACTAGATCCTCTAGAATTTGGCAAGACGTGGTCTCAACACACCTTATAACTATACACAGTTGCTCTTTAGTTGCGCAGTCAGTAACTTCATTGGCTATCAAAGCATAGCAATGACTGTTGTTGAGTACCTCAGATACTACAGCTTCACGGATGTGATCTATGATCTGGTTCTGTATGTCTGGTGATGCATATGTTGCATTCCTACCTGCTGTTTCCGAATGATTTTGGAGGACAGTATCTCCACGTGATACGCGGAAGTTAAGTAGAGCTCTAAAGTTTCCATGAGTTGTGATGGATGATGAGCACCTTCTACATCACTTCCACTATCACGATGACCTGAAAGAGGAATGTTTTGTCAGCCACACAAAACAATTGTCTCCACAATGGAATGAAGCTTCTGCTTGTTTGTTTGAATGGAGTGGAAAAGGTCCAGCATTTTTATGGTATTGTAGATCAGCATGGCTATCTTACATTTCATAGGCCTTTTTAAAGTTGATAAATGCTGTGTCAACAAATGTACCTTTACCTTTAAGAGCATCAGTACTTGTGGCAAAGAGTACACAAGGTAGACAATTTCTACCATTGTCTTGTTTATTGTACCTGAACCCTGGATACTTGCGTAAGTACTGATGTTCAAAACTATGAGACTTGTCCTTTTGGAACTTGTAATCGAGATTTCGTGTGAAATGATTGCAATAAAAGTCATATTTCTCTCTTTCACTTAATGACTGTCTTCGTTTAGCTATTTCAGCTATATGTGTATTTAAAGTAGGCAAATGTGACACTCAGGTTCATCACTATCTCCTGTCCATGATTGTTTTGGTGAAGGAGGACAACAACCACCAGAACTTCATTGCAGCTGCTGGTGACTAATTTCTGACAGAGATATAATAAATGTTTATAAATAAACGAACAATATTGTTTTTATAGTGCAAAGTTGTTGCACAATAATTTTAGTTACCTGAATGAGTTTCTAGGCTCCGGATTAACTTTCTTGGTAAAACATCTATCAATACCCTGGGACACTTTCTTACAGTGCTACTGATTGCTTTTGCTTATACTGATATGACATGCATGCTCAGCGAGAAATCTACTTCCAGCTGAATCAGGTAGGCTCATATAAACTCTGGTGCATATGCACTATGCATGTGTAATGCATAATGTAATGAATGAAAACTTCTAGCTAATATATTGTCTATGCAGCCACACCGTCGCCTGTAGCCACTCCCCCTGTACATGTATACACACCCATTTTAATCAAAATATGGCGAACGCTACTAGGCGTTGATGAAAAGAAGTTCTTGCTGATTAATAGCAACAGAAAAAGAAATAATTATCTTATATTAGCTATGTAATTTGTATAACAACTTTTTAATTAAAACATAACTGATAAGTATGTAATTTTCAATTTTCATTCAAAAAGGGGTACCATCTGTCCCCTTGGCTACGCCTCTGTTCTTGATGGTACACCCTTCCATACTGTGACTATTTTTCTGCAGTACAAGTATAATTGTGACCGTGTCATGTTGCATGAAAGTGTTACCTACCTAAATGCCTGCAGTAAAGCTTCTTTTCCTTCAATGTCTGGTTCAGCATTTTAAAAAATTATCTCTTCATTGCATGGTATTGATGTCTTTCAGAATGTAATTTGATTGTCGTAAAAGTAAAACTTAATGTACTTACTTGTAATATTATGTATTCAAAAATTGGACAAATTATCATGCGTATTGAGTCATTATTCTGTTAACAATTTAAGTGGACAAAAATATTGATATATTTCTCTTTCACACTGCGTAAAGGATCTAATTTGTGAAAGTCTGCTTTGTTTGTATTGGAGCATTCAAGTAATTCTAGAAAAGGTACTATTTCAATTCTCCATGGTAGTCCTTTTTTTGTTTCCCTAGGCCATTGGATATCATAGTGCAACTACTTACTTCATTGTATGGTTCTTTGTGCTTTTGTTCATAAGCAAGTAACTTGATAAAATACATGCCATGCTTTTAAAAACAATGTAAATTTGTCTTGGTACACCGATAATTTAACTTTCGCAGATAATGAAGACGCAGAAGGTTTGTGATATTATCTAACAATAAATTACAATTTCCTACAGTAATAATTTCCTTTGCAAAATCCTCTTGACTCCACATAGCCTTTGTGTTACTTTGCGCTAACACATCTTTCATTAAAGGTATTGATGCTTGGCCAGGTGCATTTCATTTAAAAGAATCATGCTTGCAGTCAAGTATCGTACATGAATTCAAAATAATTCCCAGAATTAAAATTCTTACATTTTTCATATCTTCTTACAAAATTAAGTGTAATACTTTTAACTTTTAGGAAATAATTGTACTATTACTTGACAACAATTTATTTGTCTTCTTCAGGGAAACAGTTTGCTGCCTGCATGGCTTTAAAAAAATCAGTGCAGTCATATCTTACCATGCAAAGGAAAACACCACAATCCACTGCATTATTTTTTCACTGGTGTGTTTTATATCTAAGACATTGCAATTAATAATTATTGACTATGATGAAAGGAATTCGATATTAACTGACAATTACAATATGACCAATCAATAAAATCAAGAGTCATACTTGATTCTCTGCACAAATAATGCATATAGATGCTAGAGTTATTCTTCCTTAGCTCTTGAAATAATATATACCAACTGGAATTTATTATTTTAGATCTGTGTAGACTCAGTGAATCCACTTCATAAATAACTTTGTTTACTGCATCAACTGTATATAGTTGTAACACAATATAAAAGGTACGCATTCATTCTTACAATTAGAATCCAATGATAACTTCGATGTATGAGGAGCAATGATATCTTATTATTTGACAGTGCACAAAGCTATTTAAAGGAGGTGTCATTGGTACAATTTACTTTTTTTGTCAAAACAAACTTTAGTGTATTTTACAGTGGCAATATATTAGTCTTCCTAAACTGGTAAAAATACTGGATCAATCACATTAACCTTTACAAAATTGAAATTGTATTAGGAAAGTTTGAACTACCTTATTTGTTGGCACTGCTCTAATATAATATAATATAACGTAATAAAATACTATTGTAAATGAGCTGTAAAACTATTGGGCTTTGTTATGTCAGTAGATGTTGTCCAGTTGAAAGACATTTGTATGGTTCTTTTATTACATTCCAATCCTAGCACAAAATAGAGTTTGTCATGGAATTTATTTGCAATTTTTACAGTGCTACCACCTTCAACTGAATGATACAGTGTAAATGGGGGCTACAGGTTAAAGAAAAATATAATATTCGGCAAGCATATTTATTTAGAATTACTAACATTTTTCCATTGAAGGATTGGTGGGTTTGCACTTAACAGTAGAACAACAGTTTGTAATGTTAACGCAATAGCATTTAGTTAATAAAAACAAGAGTACATAATTTTAGGGAAAGTGTCCTACCGCGTATCAAGTCCTGCTGCAGGACTGCGTAGATCTTGGAAGTTACAGTGTTGTCTCCGTATTTTCATTATTACATTTTATTCCGTTTTAATTAATAATCAGTTAAATGGGCATGGTCATTGTAAAGCGCGTGTG
>NW_003546437.1:109625-142086 GCF_000090795.2 Amphimedon queenslandica | reverse complement strand
TTGTCTTACATGTCACCACAAAGCTAGATGAAAAGAAAGCAAAATGCTAAAATGGAATAAGATTTGAGTACTCGATGGCTGTATAATTATGAACATACAGAAATCCATCTTGATTCAGAACAGGATTCTGAAATTTCAGAAGTAATGTCGACTATTGATCATCAGTTTTTTTTATAAGTGAGGGTGAGAAATATGGATTCAGAGATAAAATAAGAAAAATCTGGAAATCAGATAAGTGTTCTCCTGATGAATTTTAAAAGGACCAATTGCAACAGTATGTCTTTGTCATATAAATTTTATGCTATACTATATATTACCTTTCATTGTAGGGACAGGAAAAGAAGAAACAAATGGAGTTTTATGACAATTAGAATGGGTTAGTATTAGCTTTATCATTATTCAATTCAATAATCCTAAACTTCTATCACCATGTTGGTTTAGCAGTATATAGCAGAAGCCCGGCTGCATATGATGCTTTAAAATCATTAAAAGTACTTCAATTGCCATTGAAATCAACACTGCTGGCTTATACTGGAGTTTTTACACATGAGCCTGGAGCTAATCATCAAAGCATTGCTGATCAAGTCAGTCAGTTCATTGTGCATATCGAAGAGAGGAAAAAAGCGGGCTTAATGGACTCCAAGAAAGCAGGAGCACTGATTTTTGATGAAGTGAAGGTAATAGGAAGATTAATGTGGAATTCTCGGAATCAGAAGATTGTTGGTTTGAGTAAGAATCGAACTAATATGGCTGCAATAGAAGATGTCTATCAGAGTTTAAGTGAAACAAAAATTACAACAAACCAATTACAAACTACAATTTCTGTGGCGTGATTTAACAGGTACAGGTACGTGTAAATGATTTTATATGCAATATTTTTAGGAGAATTTGACATTGTAGGGCCATACTTTACAAGCTCACAGAGTTTGAAGAGCAAGTATATTGACTCGTGTGATGGAGACAGTAGAACTATTTCACTTGCATGGTCTAAAAACAATTCTCCTAGTTTGTGATGGTGCATCTGCTAATTTGTCAATGATCAAAGCAACACATTGACACAGTGGTGTTTACCCCATTGATAACAATGTTACATTATCATTATATTAATATAAACTCTACAAGTAGACGGAGCCGATGCATTAAATGTCAATGCTGTCTTTACTAACCCATTAGATCCTACTAATGTTGATACATTATATGATTTGTGCTACACACCAGGTAAATAATTTTGTTATCCAGATAATCCAGATTATATGTGACATTTTAAAGCTAAAAAATGTAATCAATTCATTATTTTCATCTCGAATTGGAGGAACAAAAGGATTTGAATTGAATGGATTTACATTCGGTTGGTCTGCTATAACTGATCTTTACAAAAGAGAGTGCATTTGTGTTTATAACAGACTCACACTAATGGTCCCAAAGTTGAGAAAAGTTTATGTGCTTGGTGATGAATGGACAAAGCTGAATGTGACACCAGCCAAGATTATACAAGTGACAATTCCTTGACTAATGTTTCTTTCACCAATTATGTACTTTTGCTTTCACTAATGTTAATTTTTAACATCAAGAACAGGTTTTGTCTGAGCTCCATGGCTTCATTACTAATCATCTAGAGGACAGCACTTTTTGAAGTACAAAGAATACTTTAGAATATCTTGAGGGATGTAGTCAACTCTTTGAAAATGGTTTCCTGAGCCATGATAGAGTCAGCAATATGTCGTCAAATGTTCTTAAATCTATTCAGCAAGGCTACCTTTTCTTTGTGAACTGGCTGCAAGAAATCCAAGCAAAAGGTATTGAATTTTAAGACCTGTACATAATTTTGTACTTTTGCTACAATTACGTATGTTTATCTAATTTTTAGATGCTAACTTCAATTACTCTAATTCAACACAGCGAAAATATATGGCTTGGCAAAGTATAAAATTAGTGATTCCATAGTAGATGCTGTGAATTACTCTACAGCTCGTGCTGCTAGCCTTGTAAGGCAAACAGTGTCTGGGCACCAAAGTCAAAAGGACTACAAGGACAAGGAATTATCTAAACCTCAGTTACCATTGAAAAGAAAAGAATATGGCAAGAGCAAAAGTCATAAATTACTTAATAAATTTCATATTACTTTTATGCAAGATTGGAATGTGAATGTAAATTTGTATGCTGCATTAAAAGGCAGTCTCTTACATTTTGTCCTAATTGTGAAGCATACCCCTTTTTGGAAACTAGCTTTTGATGCTGAGTACACAAAAATTTTTTAATTCTTGTGTTACATAGTTTCCTAGCCAATTCATTATATAAATTGTCTTCTGCTGCTGATGAACCAATACATTCAGACTCTTCTTCAGATTTTCTTTCCATAAGAATAGTCATAAACATTGACCTAAGATTTTTTCTTGTATTAACATAATTACGAGCAGCCTACAATGAACAATAATGAAGTTATGCAAAACTGTATGCTTTTACCTTGACTAACTCATCTCCATAATTTTCTATTCCTTTAGAAGATGAAATCTCTTTCACACATGAATCCACCTCCTGAAAATAGGGAACAAAACTAGTGTGTGGTGTATGCAACAATCCTCTATCCCGGTATTTCATATAACTAGGCATGTTTGATTTATCTTTAGATGTTATGGTGTGTAGAATGTTAATCTCCTGAGAAATTAATTCTCTTTTGTCTTCTTTACAAGTACGAATAGTCTGGTAGCGACCTTTTAACATACTAGCAATAGATGCACCTCCAAAGCGATAGTAAACATCATTATCATCTTTCAAGGAGTCACATGTAGAGACAGGTCTGGTGTCCTTGGATAAATGTAGCTGTTCTATAATGTGATTCAAAACTGCAGAAGATGCATCATAATAACTGTACAATGATCCATGTTGAACTTGCTACAAAATGTGAGCCATGATTCTCTGATAGCTGAATCATTTTTGGTGTAGCTTGACAATATGACAGATATATCCTCTTCTTTAGGTAACAAAAATATGCTGTTGTAGCGATACCACTCAGTCTGAAAATGAAGATGCTCTTTCTTCTATTTTCGATATTCTTGATACAGGGATAGAAGTAGGTCATGATGGTACTTGATAATATTGCAAAAGAAATCGTAATTCCTTTGAATCATTTCAGAAAGAACATCCTTAACATCATGAGAACTATCTTCAACCATATGTTTTATTTGTTTCTCTGTCTGGTTGCAAAGGGTATCCAGATCAAGCTTTTGCTTGACATTTACTGCCTGTAATGTTTTCTTTGTGAGGCCACTTTAACCTTTACTACTTACAACTGGATTAGTTCTCATGCACTTGCTTTTTGCTGTCTAGCTTTCCTCTTCCTGGATGGTGTTAAAGCATAGCTTGAACTACAACTTGTTTCCAATTCATCATCAATAGAAGAGAGATTCTGCTCACAGTTACCAGGATTTTCGTCAATGCTACCTTTATCAGATTCATCCATAGGATAACACGTGTTTACCACTCCCATTTAATTACAAGTAATAAATAATTAGATTTATGAGGGTAATAAAACGTAATAATAATAATACGGAAATAACACGGTTTGTAACTTCCAAGATCTACGCAGTCATGCAGCAGGACTTGATACACGGTAGGACACTCTCCCTAAAATTATGTACTCTTGATAAAAAGCAATGCACATACTTTCATTTCATTTGCTTTATACAGTACCATACAAACATTGCCCTATTATATCAAAACACATTGGTATGCATACATACATGTATATTAATGTCCTAATCTCATATATATCTTTCATTGTTTTTCAAATTGATAGGGTTGATGGAGTTGTCATTATAATCTATTGTGTTCCTTCCTTTTCTTAGGTATACTGTATCTATTTAAGAAATACAACATAGTAATGATTACATTTCAATAGCTGTTACAATGTCTACTGCTACTGAGATCACCGTGATGTACCTGCAACAAGATTCCAATGTCAGCCACAAAAAATTGCATAACTTACAGTCATTTCAAGTAACTCATCCCTTGGGTATACCTAATTCATCAATTTCCAAAGTTCTAATTTAATATATAAATTACTAATGTCTATATAATTATTGAACTTACTCTTCAGCAATGACTTTTTCAACTGATTTGACCTGGCAATGGTTATACACAAATGAATAAGTTTGGAATAAAGAAAATTAGAATATCCGGTAGAGATGAAAGTAATGATTCTGTATTTGTCATATCATCCCCACAACTGTTGCAACTACTAAAATATATTTGAAAATATTTCATGTAAAATTGTTTAACTTTATTTAACATAAATTTTAATGCTTAATTCCTCATTTAAGCTTTGCAATTTCCAAATTTATTTTTTTGCATGGAAATTTTTCAAAAAAGGTAATAATATCCAAGGGTGTATTTTATCATTGTTGTCATGCTAAATCACAAATAAAAACAATTATTTTTAGATTATAAAAACACCTTGTGGCAGTTTTATAATATTTTATGTAAGATAGTTTCGTTCCAAAAATTGCTGTTATTTTCTGAGATTTATAATACTATGACTAAAGATTGTTCCTTCATTAATATTGTTTTGTCCACTTGATAAAACTTTGGCTGATGTAGTGATTGATTTCTATGAATTGATTAGTACATTACCTGAAGTTCAGCAGAGCAACATTGATAGGCTTTCATATTTTTTTAAATATGAAAAAATTGTGTCTGCACAGGTGACAAGCTATTAGTCATTCCTATTGTTACTGTGAAATTAATTATTAGCCATGCAAACGAGGCTTCACCACTTAAAAATTCAGGAAGTGAAGTCTCAATCAGTAGCTGCAGGGCACTATTCAACCGGCATAATACCACATTGATTTCCAAATCCTTTATTTGGTACATAATCAAGGTTCATTGTACACCCTGTGTTCAACTTTTATGCATGACAAAAGTTGTTACAAATTCTGCTATAGATATATGTACATGTGTAAAAGAATTTGCACTGGAGCTTTCTTCTCTAAAATGTAAATTTGCTCAATACAAGCATTGTTATTCACATTTAATGTACTTGTCCACATGTGTAATGATAACATCTTTATCTTCTTCTATATCAAATTTAACATCTGCATTCCTACTGGTACTGACAAGTTTATTGCATTATCACTGTTTTGGTATTTACAACTTGTTTTACATGCATTTCATCAGTAAACAAAATGCTTGGCCTAATAATATAATTATCAATTCAATTTACTATACAGACTTTTTGACTTGGTGATTGTTTGGAGATTTTTCAATCAACAGCAACTCAATTCTAAAAAGAATTGTAGAGCTGACCATTTAGAATCACTTACCGTAAGGATTCAAATTGAACTTGAGGTCGTTTTTGATACCTATAATCAATGAGTAGTTTACTTTGTTTCACTGTTTTCTGCCACTTTTCCTGAAGTAATTTAAATGTATTCTTTGATAATTGAGCCTGTTACAGTTATTCAAATAAAATGATGCATCACGCATTGCATTCTCTCATTAATTTTGTTTTTGTTGAAATTGAGTCAATGTATCACCTTTGTCTACCAGTCAGATATGAATCATGGTCTTGCACAAAAATGTCTGGTCTAAGCCAATGCTTTAAGTGATCCCTTCTCATGAGATGCAATGCCTCAACTGCCTCAGCTGTTCGTGTTCCTTTACTTCCAATGAAGAGTACATGTATACATATAGGGTAAATAATAAGTATTTAGGTCTGTATTAAATTCTACAATACCATTTAATATGCTTGTCCAGAAAAGTACTGTACCAACCACTGATGCTTTATTAAATTAAGCCATTCTGGTTGATACAGTGCAATGCAATTCCCATGTTTATCATTCAATTCAAATGTAATTTCTTTTAGGTGTGTTTCAAAAAAGGCTACAAAAGGCAGTTTGCACAAGCCTATAATGTCCTCTTCTGTTGTCATTTCATATATGACATTTGATTAAATCTCTGCGCAATCAGAAGACAAAAAGTCATCTTAATCGCTATTGCTGTGCATGCCTAGGCCTTCAAAAAACTCTGAAGGCTCTCAAACAATTCTTGGACTTACTCTTGATGTCTCCAGAGTGACCCACAGACTAAATAAAATTTATTCAAAATCGACAAGAAGTTGCTTAACAAATGAAAATTCACAAGGAGTGAGAAGCAAAACAAAACTTGTAGGCATTCATTTCAGTATTAGAAAGTAATTTAAAAAAGTGATGCAATGTATTCTTTTATAATTATGCTTTACTTACAAGAGCTTCTTCATACTATGCTTAGCACTATTCATGACATGACTGATTATCATCATTATTAGATTCGCTCTGAAGTGTCATTGTCATGTAACAATGATATAGATAATTATTCAGAGTCTCAACATTAAACTCCTGAAGGAAACTTAATTGCAAAAATAAACTTCTGTCTATAATGATAGATGAGGGTATTGTTGTGTTACTGTAACCATATAACTTTCCATCGTGCCTCCAGAAATTTTTCAAGAAATGTGACACAGCCTTTACTGAGTGCTCAGTTGTTATGAGTTCAGCAACAGCAACTGGTGGGCATTTCAGAGATGGATGGTCAATAACGAGAGAATAGTGCAAGTAAGTACTGTTTTCATACCGTGCGTTTCAATCTCTAATTGTTCCTGTAGCATCCAAATACAAAGTTTGCTTTTTGCGATGTAGTGGAAAATCCTAATGCAGCAAACGATTGAAACAAATCCAGTTATAGCCTGGTGCAACCAATTCAGTTTGTCAGTTTTATAACTTTTAAATTATTTTTAAAAAATATTGTTCAGTAGTTTCATAAATCATGCAACAACATGAATAAGTAACTAATACAATATCCTCAGACAGGACAAGATCTGCAATACCAGTACTTCGACTTCGGAGATTGAGACACAACATATACACTTCAAATGGTGCCAGTCCAGGGAACTGTCACAACAAATGCTTTCATAAGAATGAAGATCAGATCAACAAGTAGAACATACCCATGTACCTTTAGTCTGTAGAGTACCAATAACATCATTCACCAAGCTGCAGGCATCATAAGTAAAAAACTTAGGAATATGGATGTAGACATTCTCATCTAAGCATTTTATTGGTACTTTCGCTGGGCGCACTTCAACTTCTGACTCTTCAATCAAACTATCAGTTGTCATAGCACAAGTAACAACATGCAATTCCACAAACAATCTACGCGAATTAAAAGTACATATAATACAAATGTTTCAATATTATATAGACCTTTAGCTTTCTCTGTCTCTGATTTCTTTAACAGTGACACAGGCTTACTCCCAGCACACACTTTCTTTTTTGGCAAACCAACTACATTTAACTGTGCACCTTTACAATTAACTGTGCACCTTTAGGACGTCCCCTTTTATTCATTTTCTTTGCTAATTTAAGTAACTGTGGACTATTTTCCTGAGCTACCTCATTTTGTGGTGTTAGTGTCTCACCTAAGACAAGAATATTTTAAAAGCATGGAAACAACATTGTACCTTGATTGTTACCGTTGTTGGTGTTGAGAGTACATGCAATACTCAATACTTCTATATAAAAATTAAATGTATATTACAGCAACTATATCTATTTTTACCACTTTGTTTAACAATTCCACTCTCTGCAGTTGCACAGTCATCTGAAACAACATCAGTCACAGTAATTGTTTCAGCATGCATACTTATATTGCTAGTGCTGGTAACTTCCTGATTTTACATAATATTTCCAATATAAGATATAATTCATTATGGTAAATATACAATATTTACTTCATTCTTCATCCATCTCTATTGCTGAATCTTCATCAATTTCATTATAGCCTGCATGACACTTAAAATGACATAACTACTGTAAAATTTCATAATTACCATCACATCTCTCTGCTACCAGACTCTCTTTCCATCACTGATTAATTTTGAAAGTGTGTCTAGTGCCATTATTTCTTCCTGAATTTCACGCATTCCTAATGATAAAATCTGTTGAGCCAGTGACTGTGTAATTTTAAAAGCTTTCCAATACTTCTTTGCTCAGTCAAATTTTGTTGCGAGTTGTTTTAAAACTTGCTGGAACAGCAATGACTTCCACAACAGGCAACTCTGGCTCATTGTGAGGGCCTTTGCACACTCGATGATTGTCGAAGTACTGCAATTTCCATCGATCTTCTCACAAAGACGACTCATATTCTGGTGTATTCTTATATCTTCTCACATAAAAGATGGATCGACAAGGAAGTCTCATAGCTCAGACAAAACCAAAGGTCTAATCATCAATTTTAGCTACAACTTCTATCTTCTTAGACAAACATTACAGTGATTTTACAGTGGAACAAGTTCAAATTATTATTTCAATGATGACTGATCATTTGAAATATCTGAAGAATCATTTTGAGAGAAATAGCAATTTGCCTTCAGACTTAGATGAAATATTTTCTTCTGCAAATCCTTTTGAGCGGCTACAAACTGCATATAATGCAAAATAAATATTTCAAAAAAATTTTTAACCTTGTGGTAAGATAATATTACTTCCATGATTATAGAATCAACTTTATCATAATAGGAGCCAGTAACAATACAACTTGGAACAACCTTAGCTTTAAGCGGTATTTGAAATTTACAAAGATTACACGAAGCAAGTACATGTATATGTATCAGTAAACACTGTAAAATTGATAAAATTCCATCTTTGTATTTTAGATTAAATTTGGTGAATGTTGTAGTACGTGTATAAATATAATAGAGAAAATTGAAAGTACTGGACTCAAAATTCCTCTTGTAATATAATACTAAAAATGTTTCACTCAATTTTTGAGCAGAGTTTTAGAATTCATAAAATCCAAATTTTATCTGAATTGGCTCAAATTTTATATGCAACAGAAGTACATGTATATACATCACAACACTATAAAATTGAAGATTTTTCTCCTTGTCATGTTTGGTTAAAATTTGATCAGTGTCTCTGTATATAGTACAGGGTGTTTCCTATATAGTACAGTATAGTACAGGACAATCCATTAATTGACAAGAATGTGTATCAGCACTATACCAAATTCTGTGAGGAACCCATATTCTAAGTATTTACAATGCTATATAGATTTATAGTAAACAGTTCTTCTCTTTCCAAATGCATGTATGTTTTGTTAATAGGTACTGCATATTTCTGTCTTCTTCCTTGACTTCAGTCCTTATGCACCTTTGTCTCCTTTCTCTCCTTAGCCTTTGTCTTCTACTCATGCACACTTACACATATGTTCAACTTTTGCTCTTTCTCATTCTTTGATAGGTGTCTTCGAGTTAACACAGTTTTAGTATCAGTAAGAACTGGAAATGCAATACACATACATTAATGTATAGAAACATTGTTTTTGTTACTATTTTTATTATTATTTTATAGTACATTTGTATATCACAGACATTGTCATTTGCTGCAACGTGGCAACAGCAATGTAAGGAAAATGCTAGAGAAATTGTAACTGTAAGACACAATGCATACTACAGTGCTCTTGTGTACACTGCATGTACTGAGAAGTATAGTGTCTTATTGAATCCATGTACATTTAATAATTTAGGATATGTCCAACAAAGTAACCATTAATGCTGTGTTGCTTTCGCTAAAGAATAATTATGGTAAGTGATGTGTAATGTACATGTCTTTAAGTCAATGGATTCGTGGGTAATTGTAATGGTATTTGTCACAGGCCTTGTACATGTGTGACACTGACTTACTAATTGAGTAAAGCACAGGTATAAATACATGTGCATGAATGCCATTGCCTCTATGTCTCAAGTAAACAAATTATCACAGCCATTACCATTACTAAAAATCATTACTGTTGAAATAAATTTGAATTACCATTATAATTCATTACTATGCACCTCCCTTCCTACCCTTTTTCTTTCTTTAGTGCCTCAATCTTGCAGTGTATCTCTATCTTGTAATGGACCAAGATCTGATGTCATCACATAATGAGTCTTACATAAGTCAAGTAAGCTCCAGTGCATATTTCCCTTGTTATTTTCTTTCTGTTGTAGGAGAAAGGCATCAAGGCAACACTAAGACTAAAAACTTATCGATTAAATTATTTTGTTTTAAAAATTATTACTGTTCAAGTAAAATATTTGGCACTGTTCAGCAAATGACCTTCAGTAAGGAACACAGCATAAAAGTGCAAATGAATTGTTGTGCCATATATTGTTGTATTGTTCTATGTCATTTTTTGATTTGTATTGCCACAAAATATTTCTAACAATAGTTATTTGCTACTGCTATGTATGCAGCAAAGGCATGCAACATGAAGCAGTTCATGAGGCAAGGTCATTTCACTTGATCCACTCCAAAGATCAGAGATTTAGCAATACGTAAGTTGCATAATAATCAATGATTTTTTTCCAAGTGTGTTAGCAGTGCAGTTGTGACTGTTGTCTGGTATGAGCAGGTCGGCATTCACAATTACTTGGTTTGAAAAATATAAGTAGTAATATTAAATAAAGAACAATAGAAATAGTCAGCTAAACATAATTCCTGCATACTTAATGAGAGGTTGCGGATGAAGTTTTTCAGCTAAAAACTCCACAATTTGATATGATGAGTCCCAGAAACAGCAATGAAGTTCTTAATGCAATAATTTGCTAGTGCTACAGCAAGGTGATAAGTTAAATACAATGGTCAAAAAAATTTTGTCTTAGCAGTAGCTGATTTGCTTTTCAAGCCGTGTAAACCAATAAATGGTTTCATTGTCTAACACAAAATTTTAGTCAAAAATAGTCAAAATACAAAACTTAGTTGCAAAAACCTTTCAACCTTGCTGTAGCACTAGCTAAGAATTGTATTAAAAACTTCATTCACAGTAAAAACGGAAATTGCAAATTATCAGAAAATGTTAAAATAAAAATTTGCTAAATAAACATCAACATGCTATTACAACATTAATACTGTAAAAATATCGATTAACAAGTTTCAATGTTTCAGCATAAACAAATATATAAACATTTGTCTCCAATATAAGTGTGTGCACAACATGTCTCAAAACTAAAAGAATTAGCCAACATAATAACTTCTGTATGGTAAGTGCGTTTAATTAAATACCCTAAAGTATTGTCTTCTGTGTCATAAAATTCAACATTCATAAAAGTGTTGTCCAAACTCCTTAAACTATTCTTATCTGTCTTGTGCATGTCCCTCCTCCTGTTTTATATTTGTCTCTTCTATTTGACTATTTAGCTTCTGTCACCTCAAACTGGGACTTTATTCTTCTTGGTGACTTTAACTGTCCTGAAATTGATTGGCTATATCTAAGCAGTGACAGCTGTTGTTCTCAATTGCTATGTGACTTTGTTTTTGCCCATTGCTTAAAACAGCTTGTTCTGGACTCTACTCATGAGAAAGGTAATACCCTGGATCTGGTCCTTACCCAGAGTCCTGCTTACATATCCAATGTAGTTGTCCATTCTGATATCTCTCCTTTCCTGGTATCCTCTGATCATTATCCTATTACATTTGCTTTTTCTTGCAAACTTTCCCATCTTCCCTCTCACTTTTTTTCCTCTTACAATTTCTCTAAAGGTGATTACGTAGGTATTAATGATTTTCTGTTTGACCACAACTGGGGTGCTTTCTACATGTCATCAAATATTGAAGGTTACTTGTGGTCTTTTATCACATCACTTCTGAGTCATGTCAGAGGTTTATCCCCTGGTTCACTCTTTTCACTATCCTAAATGGTTTGATGGTAATATCAGGCATAAACTTTATAAGGTTCGCTCTCTCCGCAGGCGGATCAAACAGCAGAACCAGGCTGACGTGGGGCTCTCTCTCTCTCTCACTGGCATAACAGGACCTCCAGAAAGATATTCTGGAGGCCAGGGCTGCCTAAAAGACTAATCTTGTGAAAAAATTTGCCTTTACTAAAGACTCTGGTATATACAAACAAATCAGACACACTCTTGGGTTTCACTCTATCCCTACTGTGATGTTTCTTGACTCACAGTCTGCTCACTCTGACCAGGACAAAGCTGAATTGTTCAATATATTTTTCCACTCTATTTTTAGCTCTTCCTCTGTTCTCGCTGACTACACATTTCTCTCAAATCCCTCCGATTGTCTTGATGATCTCTCTGTTTCTGTCCCTGACGTATACAAGGTTTGAAATTAAATAAAGCTTCTGGTCCTGATGATATCTCTGCATACCTTTTGAAGTACTGTGCCGTCTCTCTATGTGAGCCAATGTATCACTTGTTTTCACAATGTGTGGCTCAGTCATATCTTCCAAAAGAATGGCAAGTCCATAAAGTTAACCCATTCCAAAACCTGGCGATAAGCCTCTAATAATTATCGACCCATCTCTCTCTTATATATTATCTCAAAAGGTTTTGAGCATTTAATTTTCAATCATATCTACCCTCAATTGTCCTCCAAATCTGCTCTAGCCAAATTGATTTTCTAAAGCACTGTTCCACTGTCCAACAGCTCCTTACTCATCTAAATTGTATTTTTGCTTCTCTTTCTGGTCAGTGTCAAACAGATGTTGTGTACTTGGATCTTCAGAAAGCTTTTGACTCTGTTTGTCATCACACTCTTTTACTGAAACTTCAATCTGGAGTATGTGGCAATACCTGGAGGATTAGAAAAGTTTATCTAGACAATAGGGTCCAGTTTGTCTCCGTAAACAACTGTCACTCTGGTTTTTTTGCCTGTAACCTCTGGCATACCACAGGGGAGCATTTCAGGGCCCCTGTTATTTCCCCTATTCATGAATGACCTTCCACTTACCCCTCTGCATTCTTCTCTATTGCTATATGCTGATGACAATAAGTGTGGAAGGGCTATTTCCTTTGAAGCTGACTGTCTCCTCCAGGAGGACCTGGAGAGGATTGGAGACTGGGGTGTGGAATCGACACTACATTTTCACTTTGGCAAAACTTTTGCCATGAGGTTTCATGGCCCTACGTCAACCCCTTTTTACTTTGATTATTCTTTCCTGAGGTCCAGTATTGAGACTCATGATTCATGTAGAGACTTAGGAGTTATTGTTACCGACAATCTCTCCTAGTCTTCTCAAACCAGAGCAGTCTTGCCTCACCAGACATGTAGCAGCATCTGAGCAACATAATTTTGCCTTTTGTAATTGGCAAAATTCCTCATGTGCAATTTAGGGTACAAAAGAGTTATGCACTCCTTCTCCTAGTATCTCAACTTGTAGGTTGCAGTATTGACGTACAAGGTTGTTAAGTTCAATTTTTTTTATCTTTTAGCTTTGCGAGCATCTTCCAGTCAGTGTGATAACTTAGCAGGAGATCATTGAATTTTTTAGTAGTGAATGGGCACGCGTCATCTGTCAAATTCAATTACACGGTAGTGATGTTATTGGATTTTCTCAGACAGTTGATAAATGTTATGAATGCCTTGGAAGTGTATGAGGTTAGCATTTAATTAATAGGGGATTCAAGTCATCTAATAATGATTTGTTATATTTATTGTAGTAACACATAATGTCGACCAGATATAGATAGATATTATATGCATGTATAATTATTTCCTCTTCTTTATTTTTGCACATTTATTTACATGTCAATAAATTCTGCAAATGATATGACCATCTGTCAGTCACAGAGGCGAGCCATCTATAGCTCTGTACCATGCCTATGGTGAAGGAACATTGTGAGCTAAGTTGTGACATGGAACAGAAAGTAAAAGATGCTGTGAAAGACATCGGAGGCAGTATAAACTCATCAATACTGTTCCTTTCTACCACTTCAAAGGATTCCATAGTATCAAAGGCCAATGGTATAAATAATAGGACGGCAGTCCTTTTTGTGGCAAGAAGCAAGTTGAATTCGGATCTAATTCAGTTGCTGGACAATGGTAGGTGGAATTATGACACGACTCTATTACAAAATTTAGAATCATAAAACTCTCACCCATTTTTTTATAAAATGTTTTTACAGCCTGTGTAATTAGATTGTATCGTTTCTTTTGTTCTGAAATATGATAAGCACTCAAAAAACCTAAATTTATTGTATGCATCTCAGGAAAACCATTAGATAATCACAATTATCTGTCCACTTGAAAATAAATTGCTGTTAATATCTTAAGTTGGACTACTGACATACATGTATAAAATTAATGCGATGTCAATAATTTTTTTAGCCTTTTCCAAAAATCAGTCTCCTGATTCAACTTTTATCCCAAGCAATGGATCTATATGTATACCAGGTAGCTACATGCTGTAAACCAATACATTTTCAATTGTACTATAAATTTCTTTAGTACTTTCACAATCACCGGATGAGGATACGCCATCAATACCAGGTAGGTATCAAAATGCATGTTGTTGCAAATTGCAAACATTTCATTAGTTCCATTGCCATCTTCAGTTCAAGAAGAAACAACTTTACCAACACCCTCTATACTAGGTACATGAGGTTATATATGCTGTCAACTTTAAATTTACTGTCAATTACAATATATTTGTTTAGTTCTGTCGCAATTATTAACCAATGAAGAAGAAACACCTTCACCATCTATACTAGGTACATGTAGCTATATATGCTGTAAACTTTAAATTTTCTATCAATTACAATACATATTTTTAGTTCCGTCACAACCTCTAGCAGATAAAGTAACACCCTCACCATCAGTGCCAATTAGCTAGCTAAATGATTTAAGCTTATGTATTACAGTGCATTCAATTAGTTTCACCACAATCTCGAGATGAGGAAACAGTGACATCCGCTATTCCAAAGAGAATAATTAGAGGAAGTAGATTGTATATAATGAAATATTAATTTTGTGTCATAATTGTACCACTAATTATTTATATTGGTCTATATCCAAAAAATTACTAATGATATGAAACTATCAATCATAAATTCTGAATTATTTTGATAAATTTCAGGTGCTGAACTTCTATCCCTGTCTTCAAGATCTGAAGCTTTAATAAGACCAGTGGAAAAAGATGATGAATTGTCCTGTCCTAAAGGAGTTTGTGATGAAAAGGCGTAGCAAAAAATCTTGGATGATTGGGTGTGACTATTGCCAACAATGGTACCACCTTAAATGTCTTAACATTACAAAGAAGCGTTCTGACCAGATAGACAAATTTAAGTGTGATTATAGTAAATAATGTTTTAATTTAATTGATTAGCCAAATTTAACAAGGATAATGTTCACATTATATAGCTTCAGGGAGTAATGGCAGTCTTAGTCTAGATTAATGAGAACCTTTATTTATGGTATTGATTAGTATCCAACAAAAGAGAACAACGTACAATTGAATGATAGATAATGCACATAACACTAGCTTAACTTATAATGACAAAATCTAGAATGTTCTAGCAAGAACATGCAATTAGTAAATACATGTAAGTCTATAAGGATAGAGAACCATTAATAACCATAGATAACCATATATAACCATAGCTAACCATAGATAGCCATAGGTATACTATATCCCAGTTGAGTTTGGGATGGAAGTGGAAGCGGCTGCGTGGAATTTGAAAAATGTAGCTATGTCATAAAATGATGTAAATAATGATATTCATAAAGGAATGGCGGCTGTGTTGTTTCACTCTTAAAACAGTCCTGCTGCTGCTGATAAGCAGTACAATAGCTGCTGGAGTCAACTAGTTTTCATAAAGGCCGTCAATATCAGAAGATCTTGCTCTATTAGCATTTTAAAAGAAGAATGATCAGTTTGGGAGCTCGACTACATGTGCTTATGTAAACTATGACATCATGAAACGTCATTGCGGTTCGCTTTGGTATGCCATTGGGTTTATAGGGAGAACCCGGTTCTCAGGGTTCCCAAAAGCTGAGAGACCCAAGGTTTCACAGATTTTGATGGACTTTGGCGACTACGAACCTGCAAAAGTTTCATCCTTATCTCACTTTTCTATAAGAAGTTATTCCAGTTTTTCTTGTCCCAAACTCAACTGGGATATAGTATAACCATGGATAACCATAGATAACCATAGATAACCATGGATAACCATTAAAAACCATGAATAACCATTTAACCATAGATAACCATAAGTAACCATGGATGTAACCCTGGATAACCATAAATAACCATGAATAACCGTAGACAGCCATGGATAACCAAAGATAACCATGGATAACCATAGACAACAATGAATAACCAAATATCACCATTGATAACCATTGATAATCATGGATAACCATTGAAAACCATAGACAACCATAGATAACCACGGATAACAATAGATAACCATGGATAACCAAAGATAACCATGAATAACCATGGATAACCATGAATAACCATAGATAACCAGTGATAATCATTGATAACCATGAATAACCCATGATAACCATGGATAACCCATGATAACCATGGATAACCATTGATCACCATGGATAACCATAGATAACGATGGATAACCATTGCTAACCATTGATAACCACTGATAACCATGGATAACCATAGATAACAATGGATAACCATTTATATCAATGGATAACCATTCATAACCATGGATAACCATTCATAACCATGGATAACCATTCATAACCATGGATAACCATTCATAACCATGGATAACCATAGATAACCATAGATAACCATGGATAACCATTGATAACTATGGATAACCATAGATAACCATGGATAACAATGGATAACCATAGATATAACCACTGATAACCATAAATAACCATTGATAACCATTGATAACCATTGATAACCATAGATAACCATTGATAACCACTGATAACCATGGATAACCATAGATGACAATAGATAACCATTTACAACAATGGATAACCATTCATAACCATGGATAACCATTCATAACCATGGATAACCATAGATAACCATAGATAACCATTGATAACCATGGATAACCTTTGATAACCATGAATAACCATAGATAACCATGGATAACAATGGATAACCATAGATATAACCACTGATAAACATAAATAACCATTCATAACCATTGATAACCATAGATAACCATTGATAACCCTTGATAACCATAGATAACCATGGATAACCATGGATAACCACAGATAACTATTAATAGCCATCAATAACCATGTATAAGCATAACTAACCACCATAAATAACTGCTTAAACACGGTACGAAAGATAAGTAAAAGATGACTACAATCTACACTTAAGCATGCTCATTCAATAACCATGATATCTATCATAACCGATTATTCATACCGTATATCGGGTATCTTTCAATGCATGAAAAGGCCTGCAATTAAAAAGTTCACTGCTGGGAATTTCAGATGACAGTTTTATTGCGAAATTAATTAACTTCCGTTTAATTAATGCTATTGAAAATTACTCATTTGCCACGTGGTCAAGAAAAGAAATTCCAAGAAGCAGATGGAAAAGAGGAGAAAAGAGTTGTGTATTCGAGGATACCACATCTATAAAGATGTTTGGGACGCTATTGTAGATGAAACACTTCTGTGTGAGAGAGAAACTGATAATGAGAAGGACATGTACGCTGTAGCTGTGAAACGAAGAGGAATGGTTGTTGGTCACTTACCTCACAAGTTTAGTCGTGTCTGTTCACTTCTAAAAAGGAAGACTCATGTCATGTACTGTCACTGGCAAACGTCAGTATAGTGTTGACATACCTCAGGGAGGACTAGAAATTCCATGTCGAGTCACCTTCATAGGCAAAAAAGAACTAATGGACAAGTTATTTTGTAATTTAAAATGATTTTAATATTTTGTGTTGTTTAACAAATTAATCGATGATAAATATAACTCTAAAATTTTATGTTAATATAATTAATAGCAATGTAAGTGAAAAATGAATTATAATTCAATAATATCATCTTCAGACTCATCTGCTGATGAATCATCTTGATCTGCTCCATATAGTCATTCTTCACTATCACTTGCCAGCTCACTGATGCCCTCAAGTGCTCCAGTAATGCCAGATTTTATAAATCCATTTACAAGAAATGTGGGATTCTGGCTTATGTATTGTGCCATATCAACTATCCATTCTGCACTGATCTCCTTCATTCTTGCCATACTCATATCAATTGCTGCTAATTCATAACCTTCAAGTTCATCATCACTCTTTCCATTTATTTGTGGCACCACCTGTTGTTAGTACCAATCATCAAACCTATGTTTAAGGTAATCCTTAACAGGTTTATTTACTGAAATGTCTAATGGCTGAAGACGATAAGTTGTGGTTGGAGGAAGGAGACAAGTATGGACATTATTTCACTGTAATAAATTATTGACAGCTGGTGTTAATTGCCCCTTGAAGTTATCAATGATTACTAGGGCAGCAGCAGAATCACAATGTAATCTGTGACGAACACATTCTACGTATGGAAGAATTATATTTTCAATAGCAATGTTGTCTCTGTGCTCCAATGCTTGGGTGAATGGGTTATATCCCAATCATCTGGGAATTTGTAACGAGGATGACATCGATCTAATTTCCCTCGATATACAGCTGCACAGGCAAAAAGTAACCAACAAGATTGCCACAGAGCACAGCTGTTATCTAACGTTAATCAGCTATACCAGAGATCTCCACACGTTTGGATCCTTGGATTTCCATTGTCCAACTTGAGCTGGGGACAATTTTTATCCCTGTCTGATCCCAATTTAGTGTGAGCTCAAAAGGAACTTCTTCTATCTCAACTGTAGCAACAACATCCTGCAAAAAGGTACTTTTTCGCTCCATGAAATCTGAAACAGATTCTTTGTTCCTAGCTGTGCTACCCTTTCTTTTAACATACTTCATACGCTCAAGAAGAGACAGAGCCCAATTTCGATTTAACTCAACATGACCACCATTTTCCCTTAGGAGAGATGGATTAAAGTACAGCACCAATCCTCGGGCAACAGACATTACAATCCTTGAATTGATAATACCTCCACTTTCTCGGGTCTTCTTTAGATATGCTTGGACTTTGCTGTCTATATCTCCAAATAAAGGTGGTCTTCCTTTTGTTTTTAAAGGTAGTTTCGTGATTTCTTGCCTACCATGATGACCATCTTCTCGATCACGGCGTTTCTCTTCTTCTAAGTAGGACTACTTGATCGATAGAACTGTGCTGGTTGATACATAGTGCTTTAGTTGTCTGGATAAATGCCTTGAACAAGCAGATACTCCATTAATAGAGGCAAACTTCCCAATGGCAGCAACTGTCTCTGGGCTATACTGGTGATAGGACCCTCTTTTCTTAGATTGTGAAGCATGTATCGTCTTCTCTACTTCTGAATTGGCCATAGCTATTGCTCTAGGTGGCAGGCAGCTTGACAGTGTCCCTCTGGGGTCTGGAAGGCCATGGCCTTGTCTCTGCAAGTAGTTGTAGAGAGACATGCTCAGCCTCGTGTTTAAAATTAAGTACAGTAAAACTACCGGATACTCTTTTTTCAATTTGCAATAATGTAAAAATGACGCAATATTTAATTTCGAAATTTATTGCTTTTTCCGAAATTATTAATGCATTAAAATATACCCGATATACGGTACTTTTAAAGCACATTGAACCTCCCTATATTGCCAGGTCTACTGATATCAGTCAATTAGTAATGCAGTAGCGTTACTAATAACAAAATGGCTGCCACAACTTTTGCATCCTTGCTATACTGAGAAAACGAGCTCTTATGCTTACCAGACTTCTTAGAGGACCTTCTCTTGACCGGAGGACTCCAATGGTACCACTAGCGTGGCTCTAAACCTTGTATAAGAGGATATTCTAAAATCGGTGAACCGGCCGTTTTGTTCAGCCAACTTCTTTTTATCTTCATCATCATCAAGAAAGTTAGTCCTGTCAATTCAGTTGGCGAGGTGTGTCTCAAAATTGGTTGGTGCTACAAGACTAGTTCTTACACCACTCTACTCCAAATGGCTATGCGCAGATCCATGTCCCATTCGATAATTCTTCAAGAAAAGATAAAGTGATACTGTGACTGCTGGATAGAGCCATCATAGCTGCATGCCGCCATTATGTTAATTAAAGAAGCATGTGCTCTAAAATTTGGGTGTGGTCACATGCTCAGATCTGCAGCTCTGGAAGAAGCAATTTATTTTTTACCAAGCTATGCTTGGAAGCAGCTACTGCAATACTTTTTATGGAGGTTTCGAGCTAAAAAAAGGTATTAATCTTACATTTTACTGTTTTATCAAGTGTGTGATTTTATTTTATTTAAAAAAACAAACAATTATTTCATGTTATGGTATGCAATGATAGTATGGATGACAACAGCCAGGAAGAACAGGAATAGCTGCAACATTGCAAGTAAGATGGACACTCTCAGCTCATAGCTTCTTGAACAAGGACTTGTGTCAAGACTAGTATTAATTTCACTTGTCATCAGGATAGTTGATATACCTTCAGCATGTCTATTCAATGCTCTCTCTCATAAATGATGTAAAGTCATAACAAAAATAATAATAAAGAAAATTATTGTTTGGGTAAAATCATCAAGCATCAAAATGGCAACTAAACAAAATTGTAAATATGTGACCGTAATTGACAAAAGGTTATAAACTTAATCATTAAAATGAAAAATATCCTGTGAGTCCTCTGTTGGACAAGCATTGATTCCAAAGTTACATAGGAATTTTTTGCATATTGTGGATTTATTGTATAATAAATGAAACTCAGGAAATTTCATTTCTTTGGCTACAAAGACAAATTTCACTACCCGCCATAAGGTACCTTTTGTCAATTATGGTAACATACTATCAAAAATCAAAACAAGCAAGAACATAAAGAAATTAAAAAACAAGGTAAAGTAACATTCCAAAAGACTAACGAAAATACGATATGAAAATCCTACTCGTGACGCAAATTCTACTCTACATTGCAAGGTGATCCATGGGTTGTGGTATTAAGGGAGGTATTGAAGCAGCTGTGCATGCTGGTCGTGAGTTTCTCCATCATTTAGCTCCAGACGATGCTATGGTTAAGCTGGATTTTACAAATGCTTTTAACTCTCTCAGACGTGATTGTATGTTAGATGCAGTGAGTGATCTCTGTCCTTCTCTCTACCCATTGGTATTTTCTGCCTACTCCTCCTCCTCTTCTCTGTTTTGGGAGGAAGATATTATCCACTCTCAAGGTGTTCAGCAGGGGGACCCTTTAGGTCCTCCACTGTTTAGCCTTACGCTGCATCAGTTTCTTGGTCAATTGCAGTCCCCATTTTGTGTCTTATTTGGATGATATCACATTGGGTGGTCCAGTTGATTCCCTCAGGTCAGACATCTTCACAATTAGAAAGGAGGAGAGGATTGGATTACATCTTAACCCGGTTAAGTCTGAAATTATCTCGGATAACCCATCTATTGTCAACAGTGTGACATCATCTCTTCCTGGAGCTACAAATACATCTACTGAGTCTGCTATTCTGTTTGGATCTCTTTTGGGGGTAGGTGAAAGTCTATCTACTGCTATCAATGAGAACATATCTACTCTAAGTAGAGTTGGTGAGAGGTTATGTAATTTTTCCCTCCACGATTCTATCATTCTACTTCAGTCTTCTTTCTTTATCCCTAGGTTAATGTTTCTCCTCAGAACTGCCCCTTCTTTCCTATCGTCTTATCTGTCAGATTTTGATTCTCTTCTATGCTCCACACTCAGCTCGCTATTGAATGTCCCATTGTATGTCTCAGATATAGCTTGGACTGAAGCATCTCTACCAGTTAGGAGAGGAGGGTTGGGCTTTCGGTCTGCTGTGCAGCTTGCAACTTCATGCTATATTTCTTCTGCTGCTGATTCCAGTAGTCTCGTTAGCCTGATCCTACATGATCCCAGTCATTCACCTCACAGTCTGCCGTTGGTCACTAAGGCTAAGGAGCTGTGGTCCTGTGCTTCTGAGGATATCTCTCCCTCACCAGTTGAATCTGAGTCTACTCAAAAGGCATGGGACAACCCCCAGATCTCAGCATCTTTTCATCAGTTGCTAAGTAATGCTGAGGATGATCTTGCCCTTGCTAGACTAATAGCAGTCTCATCTTCTGAGTCAGGAGCTTGGCTCCAGGCTCTTCTGATCTCTTCTCTGGGTCTGAGACTCGAGGATTGTGCCATCAAGATCGGGGTTGCTCTCCGTCTCAGACTTCAGGTCTGTGTTCCCCATACACGTCATCATTGTGGTGCTATGGTGGACAAATTTGGTCTTCACGGCTTGAGTTGTAAGAAGGGGCTAGGCGCCATCACAGACATGCAGCTCTCAATGAGGTGGTACACCGCGGTCTATCTTCAGCAGATATTCCTTCCTGTCTGTTCTGGACTCACTGGCAACTTCCTATAGGCCAGTGGCTATCTCCACTGCCGGTGCAGTGGCTGCTCGTGCAGAGTGCCTTAAAGAGGCCAAGTACTGTGACCATACCGCAAACCACATTTTCACCCCCTTAGCCATAGAGTCATTAGGTTCCTTTGGGCCTAAGTCCCTCTCCTTTGTACATGATTTGGGTCTCCGCATTATGAGATATTCCGGAGAGGCTATGAGTACGACTTATATAATTCAGAAGTTATCCATTGCTGTCCAGAGGGGTAATGCGGCTCTCGTAATGGACACTTTTTCGCCATTCTCCTCTGACTCTATTCTATTTTGAATTTATTATTTCATCTATGCGTCAAACATTTTCCATATGTTCATTTTTATTATTTTTATTATTCATTTCTCTCTTCTGTCCTTTTCTTTCATTTCCCTTCTTATTCTCTTCCTCTACTCTACTAACTAACCTGTCCTACTCTACTAAACTTAAATTTATATCAATTATTATTATTATTTATTAAGACATTATTATTGTTGATATTATTATTATTATTATTATTATTATTATTATCATTATCATTATCATTGCTGTTATTGTTGTTATTATTATTATTATTATTACTATTATTATCATTATTATTATTATCATAAATAAAATAACTTACTTCGTAATTCTTACATAATAACATTGAAAGTACAATGTAGAGTAGAATTTGAGTCACGAGTAGGATTTTCATTTTGTATTTTCGTTGATCATTCGGAATCCTACTTAACCTTGTGTTTCTTAACTTTTTTATGTCCATGTATAAACAAATGAATGTGAAAGAAGTGCCAATAGACAATAGGCAAAAGAATCTTGATTTGTTATGCTTTCATACTTCATTTCCAACTGGACAATACGAAGAGCATCATCCCATACCAAGCTATCCTGCACAGACTTTATAATTTTAGTGAATACATAAAATCAAGACTTTTAATGAATGATTCCCAATTTTGTAGAAATCTTTCATATTGTATGCACTATTACAGAATAAAAATTTACAAAGCCTTAAAAACTGGCAAACATAATTTATTAAAAGCAACAGGAGGCAACGTTGGTCAAATTGTTGCTGAAATATTTTTTAAAATGAATCTTTTATATGAAGAATTTGAGGGCAATTTAAGTACCGCGTTGGCTCTAATACGGGGCACAAATCAACATTGGTTCCATTTGAAGGGTGAAGTCAAAGCAATGATTGCTCAGTATCGCTCACCAACACTTTTCCTAACATTAAGTTGTGCTGAATACGATTCAGCTGATATAGCCCAATATTTAAGAAAAGTAAATAATGCTCCACAATCATATGTGATCATAATTGACAAAAGGTACCTTATGGCGGATAGGAAAATTGGTCTTTTAGCCTTAAAAATCTAACTTCCTGAGCTCAATTGGTCATAAAATTACTCCAGAGGATGCAAAAAGTTACTATGTAAAATTTAGAAACAATGGTTGTCCAACGGAGCACTCACAGGTTCATATTTTTCATTATAATGATGAATTTAAAAATCTGCCATAAGGTACCTTTTGTCAATTATGGTCACATATAGTATTTCTAGATTATGTACTGAGGACCCTGTTTAAGTATCGCAACAATTTTCATACATGTTTAAGGATTTAATTTATATAGTTATTCTCCAGAGAGGTGTTCTGGGCAAAGTAGAGCAACATTATGTTAAAAAAGAATATCAAATGCGTGGAGCGCCTCATTATCACATCCTCATATTGATTGAAAATGCACCTGTGGTCGGTATTGATTGTCCAGAAGAAGACTGTTCTTTCATACAAGATAGAAATACCTGTCATATACCCAATAGTAAAACGTTGCTTGATTTAAATTTTTTGGCATCAAAAGACCAAATGCACAAGTGCAGCAAATGCTGCAAGTTAAGTATTGGTCAGCAAGACCTATGTATCTAGATAGCGATATCATTTTTCTAGACCAGTGATGATGTCGAAAATAGCTTGAAATCATGCAATAAAATATATTATCTCAAACGAAATGAAAAAGAATTTAGAGTCGACTACCATCCTTTACTGCTGAAATTGTGGCATGCAAATGTGAACTAGGAATACATACCAGAGAGGGGTCTTTCCTTAACAGAGTATGTAACTGGATTTGTCACTAAAGCAGAAAAGAGTCATGCACAGGACTTATGGGATGAAGTCAGCAGCTGTGACAAAATATACAGCAGGCTTTGCAAAATTTGACATTAATTACTTTGAGCTAAAGAAGTAGGACTATTTGAAGCTAGCGATATTCTCGGTCAAAGTTTATACACGAAATCAGTAACTGTACAATACATTATTGTGTACTTGCCTCATAAGAGGAGCAAAAAATCAAAAACTATTCATAGTCAACTAAAGTGGATTGATCTTCTAAAGACACTTTTAATCCTGGCATAATTGAAGACATTTATCCAACATGACCAAATGACATCAAAGATGTATCTCTTTACGAATTTGTTGCTAATTTCAAAATTTAATAAAATAGGAGAAATGGACAAGGAGAATACAAACGTCAATCGAAGCCAGTCCTTCCAAACCATAGGAAATTTAATCCTATGCAAGAAGCGGAAAGAGACAATTGTTATTACTGATTATTGTTTTTATTTGTGCCTCTTAGAGATGACAGCACACTCTCAATGGAAGGAAAAGCAATGGAAGAAGCTTTTAGACGCCACTGAGAATCATTTTAACAAACTGCAGAAATTATTAGTAGCTGAATGTAATTGGAAGAAAATAGTCAATGTCAAAAAAAAGCCGGTTTCACTGGAGAACTTCCTGATAACAAGGAAGATGATGAGCCTCAATTACTGGGTGAAATACTGGAAGCAGTAGGTGATATTGCTGACATGCATATTAATTTGCCTAATTTAATAATAAGAGGCAATTTTTAATGTTCATAAAAAAGAATTTTTGATAAAATTGAGACTCATCTTATAAGTCAAAAAAAAAGTGAAGACTTATTAGAGAATGATTCTTCAAGACTACTTGGCTTAGATAATATGAAACCGCTAAGAATGTTTATTAGTGGTGTAGGTGGAACTGGTAAATCGTTTTTAATAGAGACAATAAAATGCCTCGTAGATGACATATGGCATCCAGAAAGTGGCAAAAATGTGTGCTACACTAGCACCAACAGATATAGCTGCGTTTAATGTAGGTGGACTAACAATATAGATTATTTCAGCTACCAAAAGGGCATAAGGGAAAGACAGCTCATATTGGGCTTTGAATAAAATAGCTCAGAAAAGGATAAAAATAACAAAAAAAATTATGGTATCTATGGTATCCAATCTAAATCTAGCATCCTTACACATGCGCTTAGAAGATATATTTGGAAGTGATGAATGGTTTGGGTCCAAAAATATTTTATTTGTAGGTGACCTTTTACAATTGCCACCAGTTAATGGTAGACCAGTATTTTAAAAAATTAGCAACAAAGTAGTAAAAACTAGTCTTGGAGCAGCAAATGCAGTTAACATATGGAAAGAAGCAGTAGAATATGATGAACCAACAAACAATGAGCAGCAAAATGGAGACGAAACTTTCTGTAAAATGCTTGATTCTGTTAGGCATGGCTGTGTGACTGATGAAACTAATCATACGCTTAAGAGTCACATATTTAAGGTTTCAATACAAAAAAATATAAGGAATTCGGCAGTGAAGTAAATCCTCCAATTTCCCTATTATCTAAGGTATGACACCTGCCAAAAAATTAATGAATTAATGTTAGAAAGTCTAGAAAATCAGAGAATAGAATTAGCATGTGTTGATGAAAGTGGCAGCACAACATCAGAGAATAGAATTAGCATGTGTTGATGAAAGTGGCAGCACAACAAAGTTTGACAAATAAGAAAAATTAGAAAAACTAAAAGATCAACCAAGTAACACAGCTGGCTTAGAAACTGTATTGTCTTTAGCAGTAGGCTGTTGAGTAATGCTAAGACGTAATATTCATGTCTCTGTAGGATTAGTTAATGGTGACATAGGTACAGTAATGGGTATTTATGCTACACGTATATCAATTAAATTTGATCATATTGATGTACCTTGTGACATAGAAAGGGTAATATCTAGATTTATGCTATCTAAGTATTTGTATTTACCGTAAATCCTTAAATAGAAGCCGCAGTTGAATAAACGCTGGGGTAGCAATACAATTAAACTATAAATACGCAATACTAGCCTAGGAGTGACTCAGTAGTCTAGTGGATAATGCCTGAAGTTCCAGAAATCAAAAGTATGATGTTACGGGTTCAAATCTCACTATGGATTGAAGTTTTTTTATTTTTTCATATATTTTTAAGATCCAAATACCACTTTAGGAAATAGATGCCCGGGCTTTTATTTAAGGAAATACAATACATAGGAAACAGTTTTCCATTATACTTTCTTATGCTATTACTATACATAAATGTCAGCCATTATTGATTTATTTACCGATGTTTTTGGAGATGGTATGGCATATGTTGCATTGTCCCATGTACGTACATTAAATGGATTACATTTATTATCATTTGATCCTCTCTCTGTTAAAGTTAGTAATCTGTGCATTAATGAAATTAACAGGCTGAGAAGTAAATTTTGAAAAGACTTACCTCAAATCAAGAAAAGTAAAGGAAAGAAGAGTGACTTAAGTGATTGGCGTAATTGATGATGGCTAACCTTGCAGTAAGAAAGCCAAGGCGTATGTAAGTCATGTACGAAGTACTTATAACAGTACTGTTAGTAGCAATAAATGTAAGAGTACTGATTTACAAAAGTCTAATTACCTAAAGAAGAGTAAAGTATATAATGATAATGCTTTAACCAAGCCTTGCCGCAAATAAAGAAAAGTTGATATAGACAGTAGTACTAACAATACTGCTTTGGTATTGCCTCGCTCAAAAAGATGATAAATTAATTGTTTCAATTAATTTAAAAGACAACGACCAAATTTAATGGCAAAGATGATGATACTTGTAGTAGTCTGATTGTATCTATAAAACTGTCAAGCATTAAATTGAAGACAAGTAATCCAAAAAAGATGATGTCCTCTTCACTTATGAAGAGCCTCCCAACACAGATTTTGAGAAGGAGACAATGGGATTACGTTTACTACCCTGGTAATGAAGAATTTCAAAGAAGGTGGTGCGAGATTTTAAACCTTAAGTTTGTAACAGCTGCTACAATCTTACCTGGTAGTCTAACAACACCAACGTCAGATAAAGAAGTTCCTGATAGTACTCTTGATGTTCATGGTGATGGGAACTGTTTATTTTTTGCCCTTTCATATCTCATTACTGGGTCAATTTCTCAGCATTCAGAATTACATAAAGCAATTGTTAGCAATATGTCCAACTTTGAAGAATTGTTTCATAGCACATAAGTGCAACCAGATATTTAAGCATATATGATTACATAAGTTCAAAATGTACAGGAATTGTGTGGGCCACTGACACATTATTACACTATAAAATATTAGGTACAACCCTATATTCATATTCACTTTTGTTGGCTTGGCTCGATATGGAACCCAAACTTTATATGGCGTGATAATAATACACCTGCTTTGTATTTGAAGCATGTTGGTACTAGTCATTTCCAAGGAGTTAAGTCTATTAATATTTCTGAAGCATTAATATTATTGTTGATGGAAGTGGGTATGGTGAATGGGAGGTCCATCATTTTAAAAATATTGGTTATTTGATGCGACTTGTATTTCCCGCTAATGCAATGTGAATGGTGTGTGAGTATGCGTGAAAACCATTGGTGCATATCCACACAGTATTGCTCAGTACAAGATCTAACTTATTTCAGAAAGTGAGATTAATCAAACTATAACAGTGAATATTGTGTACTTGTTGTTTATATTGGACAGGGAGAGGGTGGAAAGAGGTTAACTGTTTACTAAGGTTTAGCATTGATTCAAATTTGTGTGCCAATCATTTATGTGGGACAGAGGGTTAGAAAGGGAGGGAGCTGTCATTTTAAAATCTGGATCTCGTTTATGGATTGTACTATGTGTTTACTACAAATAACAAGTGTTTATGGATTGGGACTCTGCTGAAAAATTTTCCAGTCCTGACAAAAAAACTTTTTGGTAACATTAAAATTTGTTATTATACATGTAGTATTATTCAATTAGTAATTCTGTACATATCATACAAGTTAATGCTGCCATCAATGCTGTGTGCATTACATCTACGTAAATGCTTGCCAGCTGCTGTTGCACAAAATGCTGCCATCAATGCTGTGTGCAATATTGAGTTAATGCTTGCTGGCTCACTTTGTGCACTTGAATGAAGCTGCCATCAATGCTGTGCGCATAGTAAATGCTTGCGAGCTGATGTTGCGCATGTTTTTTTGCTGATTGTTGTAACATGTGCATTAACAAAAAAATATTGTTTCCACATTGGAAATTGTTCATGTACACAGTGTTTTTTTTTTATATTAAGTAGGTCATGAAAGTATCGTAACTGAGGATAGCATTAGTAAGCAATATTTTGTCTAAAATACATACATGCACATACATGTATGATCCAATCAGAAACATCGTAGATGCTACCATTGTCATTATTAGTTAGTATGTCTCATTCATACTATTTACAGGTACTTGCTCGGCACAAGGACAACAATGTGGTATGAAGTAGTCAGGTTTAATTTGATTGGCAATAAAGTTTGTTCACCGTTACTGTTTGTGCTATAGTTATTATTAGCCTGTGAATTTACATTGCTTGCTTTTGATATGTTTCTATTACTATTGTTTACAGGCAATTACAGCTGGAAATGATTTGCTGATTCAGCAATACTTTGCTTGATATTGGAATGTGCAATGTAATTTAAGGCAATTCTGGATTTGGATCGTTGTAACTAAATTAATTTCTTTATTAAATGTAACAAAACGTTTTGTTGCAGCTCCTTGATCAGTAGTTGTGTCACTTGGTAAAAGATGCCAGTTTACATATGTATAGGATTAATATTATTGTAGTTTTAACAATGGAATATGTAGTAAGATGGAGAGTATTGTGAGATATCTTATGTATTTTGTTAAAGGTTATGCTTCTAGGTTACATACAGTTTATTTCTTTGATGATTATATCATTAATAATGGCCACAGTAAGTACTTTCTTTAAATATATGCTTGTTAATGCATCTTTTGTTGTGTGCTTGCATGTTCTCCAACAATACAAAAATAATTTTTCGCCCATTGCATTCTTTTCATGTGGTCTATTAATGTGTCTTTGCACCATGCATGTCTTGTGAAAGAAACTTCATTCAGGATGGCATCATGTCCAGAAATATTTTGACAAGGAACAAAACGTAACCGTTAATTATCTGTCTTCTTCATTGTCAAAGACCTCCTCTATCACATTGGAAGAGGCTGGTACAGTACTTTATGATTATGTTATGTCCAACTTTAAGTGTACTTTACATGCATTATATCTTTTCTTCTATAGGGGAAAGAAAGGGAAGAGCATAGAAACATTCTTCGGCACATTTCCACTTTAGAAGCTCCTAGTATATAGGCGCCATTTTAGTACTGGGTGGAGTGGGACTGTCCCAACACATTGAAAACAACTTTGACCTACTTATTTATTATAACGAAAATAATTTAAGTATTACAAGTTTCCTACAATAAGAACTAAAGTGTTTCTGTTGATTTATAAAAAGAAAATATATGGTACACGAAGTATCACTGGTACATTTCAGTATTACAAGTATAATTATGTACTCAACATGCGCCACCATACCCTACTACGCTGCAGCTGAGTGCGCTGAGGTATCACTGATGTCTTGTCAAATAAAGCTATTGGCAGCATAAGCTAATTAACAATCTACTGCCAGTAATGTCATTTGGTGTCTGCCGATTCCCAATAAGCTCTTGTTCTTGTGGAAGCTGGAGTGGAAAACATGTCCACTCGTTGAGAACTTAAACAGCAATCTCTCATTACTGCACATTCCAATACAATTACAATCTTCTACTTCGAAGTTATCCTTTCATCAACGCCTTACTGTTTGATGTTGTGATCTTTAACAAAGAGCTGCCAGGCTCTCTATAAGATACAGAGAATTTGTATTACACAAGAATATTATCATAAGTGTATGTCATAGTGATGTTGTCCAGCTGTCATCACTTCAAGAAGTCAGGTTATTAGAAAAGAAAGTAAAAAATCTTGAGTAAGTTAATATTATTTACTACCTCTATATGATTGTTTCATTTCAGGCAGGCTGTAGTTTTCAATAACGTAATGATTTCACATTTAGTAAACAACTTGACACGTTTAATCAAAGCAAATGTTTTCAAATAAAGGGGAAGCAATCAAAAAAGTTAAGGATCGACAAAGAAGGCAAAAGATTGCTCAATTGAGAGAAAGTTGCAAGTTGGCACTATGGTTTGCTGATTCCTTTAATGTTAATTTAGTCGCCATTTACTTTCAAGTTAAAGACAGTAACGACACAATACAGCTTCAGTACAAAGATTCTAGTGTGGCTGGTTCAGCTTTGAATTTGTCAAAAACTACTAATCAAATACTCCACCTCTTAGATGGTTCCCTGTTGGTGATGAGTTATACCATGAGCTCTCTATGATTTGTCCATCGTTACCTAGATCTCACATCATACGAAAAGTATATCAAGCAATGTTGAGATTATAAGACTGCCGACTCTATATTTTGGAACCTATAGGCCAGTAATACTTGCAATAAAATCTGCTATACAAACTCATGTAAGTTTTATATTCATTATGCATAATTTATGTGTATGCAGATTTCAAATAGAAAAGAATGACGTCTTATCAATCCTTGAACTGAAGGTTGGAGATGGGGCACCCATTTGCAGAACTGCTTCATACATTCTTCTTTTGTTTTCTTTTCCATCTCTAAACTTGAAGTATTTACATGAAGGTATGCTTGTATATGTTGCATGATACTCTGTATTAAAACATTATAGCCATACACACTTGCTGCTCTTCGTGGAAAGGAACATTACGATGTTATGAAAGTGGCTTTGCTCCTGTGCTGATTGAGATAAATGAGTTGATTGAAAGTG
The DNA here is from genome assembly GCF_000090795.2 of Amphimedon queenslandica. NCBI lineage: Eukaryota > Metazoa > Porifera > Demospongiae > Haplosclerida > Niphatidae > Amphimedon > Amphimedon queenslandica. The sequence goes on along the minus strand of NW_003546437.1, from coordinate 110,792 downwards.
GTGCAATAGAAATTAATGGATCATCTGTTAAATGGAACATTTACTTTGGTGGAGATTATAAGGCACTATAACTAATACTTGTACACAAATTATTATATTTAGTTTTTACTGTCATGTATGGGACTAAGTGCAGCTAATTCAAATTATGCCTGCATATACTGCTCAGTGCACAAGAGCAACAGGTTTGTTTTGATACTTTTTCAATCAGCAACTCATCAAAGTAGGTGGGATGTTACAGTGGCAAAGGAAACATACTTGAAGGACAAACGCCGTACACTACCTCAAATAGTTAAATGTTCAAAGCAAAAGACAAGCAGCTTCAAGCTGGGAGTATTATATCAGCCTTTCATAAAATTGATCTTGAGCAGGTACATGTAGATCTAAGTACTTATTATACATTTACTTTAATTCAGATTATACCAGATGAATTACGTTTGATGCTACGAATTACAGATGTACTTTTGCGGAACCTTATTTACGCAGCAGCAAGTAGAGATAGTAGTGTCATACAATCAAATGAAACCTACTCATTCAAATAATAAGAGATTGCGGTGTGACATTTTATGTAAATGACAATAAAAATAATACTTAATTCAACATTACAAAGGAATTTTTACACATGTAGGTATGGCACTCAATGGAAAAAAAGGATAATTTGGAATAGACATCACTAAGAAGCACTGACAAAAAGAAAATGCTACAGAAGCTTTCACCAAAAATTCCACAAGTGATATGTGAAGGATTAGTAATCATGAAATTGTGGGAAGTATAATTAATAACATTTGCAGGCATTTCCGAAATAATACAGGATTTTAATTTTATTTACAGTTTAATAAACGAAAGTGATGGAAAGGAGAGTGATATCGAAATATTAGAAAACAATGTAAGCTACATGTACTTTACAAATTAAATGTTAATCATTTTCAATTAGGCTAAGCAGTGGATCTAAGATTTTTTGTTAATCAAGCTAGATGGACATCAACGAGCAACTATAACACCATATATGCATCTAATGGTGTATCATGTTACCATAGGCGGTTCCAGGGGTGGGCATTAAGAGGCAATGCCCACCCTGAAGTTTTGACAGGAAAAGGAAGTCATCATAATCATTAAAATTAATTATTATTGTTATTAAAATTAACTTTTCATGAATCATTTTGAATGTTA